>NC_135531.1:282510966-282600328 GCF_045843805.1 Urocitellus parryii
CCGGGCAGCCCAGCCAGGGAGCAGCTGGACAGAAGTGACCCCCCCACCCCTCCAGGAGTGAGAGAAATGATGAAGGTGGACGCGGGAGGCTGGGCAGAAGAAGGGCAGTGCCTCTAAAGATAGGTTCATTGGAAGGCCCCTGAGCAGGGACATGGAGCGCCGGCCCTGTAAAGGAGGTAGATGGCACAGAAGCCACAGGCTTTCATCAGGGCCTCTCCAGGAACCGAGAGGTCACCCGGCTCGAGGGGGGCTTTGGAAAGCCTGAGGCAGCCACGGCTGATATGACAGATGATATGACAGTGTCCCCCAGAAGTGCTTGGCCACAAGGAGGAGCCGTGTGCATGAATGGTCCCCACCAGGTCCCTGCCCAGCCCTCCACCCACCCGGGCACCCTGTTGACATCCCTGGGATGGAAGGTCAGACACGTGAAGGTCGGAGGGTCTTGGGTACAAGAGCAGGACCAGTGCTGCCTATGGAGGAGGGTGGCCTCCTTCCCGGGGGTCAGCTCCACGCAGAAGCCAAGGGCCATGGAGAGCGCGGTGCCACCAGACGCCACAGCCCCGCGTGCTCCAACGTTCTGAGTGGCGCGAGGGCGTCGAGGACGATGTTGGGGTGGGGTCCCAGCTTCCCTGGACGGAACTGAGAGAGAGGGAGCTTCGGGGCAGTTCACATCAGAGTGGCCTCGAAGAGGCCACAGTGTCACAGCATAGAGGTGGAGGTTTGGGCAATTGGAAGATTTGCCCGAGGGAGACGGAGTTCAGGGGTTTCCTGTTCCTTCAGCAGAGTCACAATAGTATCGACTTCCTAAATCTATGCAGAAAATGCAGATCATCAAGGCCGTGGGGGGGTCAGTGGGACGCAGGGGCAGCACCAGCCTCAGACGGTCAAGGAAGCAGATGCAGGAGCCCTGTGTGGGGGAGGGCCCGGGGCAGGGAGGCCACAGCCACATCTTGCTGTGCCCCCTTTGTGCCCAACCCTCCAAAGAGCATCGCTGTCTCACCCATGGCTTTGGGAAGCTCCATGTCACGCAGGAGGGCTGGTGGCAGCTGCTGGAGGTGGGGGCGGGACTTCTGCTCCTGGTCTGTGTTTGGACAGGGCTCACAGAACCACAGAGGACCCCTCAGGTGTCCCAGAAGAGGTGGTGGACAGGGGCAAGCTGAGTCCTGGCCCAGCAGGGCACCAGGGAGCTCAGCAAGACAGCTCTGCAGCTGGGTCCAGGACAACAGAGGGACCTCTCCTCCAGACAGAGGTCCTCGGTGGCTGCGGTTGGCACTGTCAGGACTGGCTTGGAGGCCCTGGAGGCGCCCAGTAACCCTGCTCTGGAGGAGCGGCTGCCAGGCAGTTTCAAAGGAGAGAAGCCAGAAGGCTTCGCCCTGCAGCGGGGCCAAAGGACACGGAAGGTGGCGTCCAGGGAGCTGCAGGGGGGTGGTCTACTGTATGGTTCCCAGCTGGTTCTGGGGTGACAGGTTTTGTCCCTACCTGTGAAACACGTGTTTTTTTTTTTTTTAAATATATTTTTGGTTGTCGACAGAGCCAGGGCAACCCACACCCTGACAGAACTGTATTTTTATTTATTTTTATGTGGTGCTGAGAATGGAACCCAGTGCCTCACACATGCTAGGCAAGTGCACTTACACCGAGCCCAGGCCCAGGCTCAGCCCCAGCCCCAGGACCAGCCCTAGGCGCAGCCCCAGCCCCATACCCAGCCCCATACCCAGCCCCAGCCCCATCCCCAGCCCCAGGCCTAGCCCCAGGCCCAGCCCCAGGCCCAGCCCCAGGCCCAGCCCCAGGCCCAGCCCCAGGCCAAGCCCTAGCCCCAGGCCCAGGCCCAGCCCCATCCCCAGCCCCAGCCCCAGGCTCAGCCCCAGCCCCAGGCCCAGCCCCAGGCCTAGCCCCAGCCCCAGCCCCAGCCCCAAGCCCAGGCCCAGCCCCAGGCCCAGCCCAGGCTCAGCCCCAGCCCCAGCCCCAGCCCCAAGCCCAGGCCCAGCCCTATACCCAGCCCCAGGCCTAGCCCCAGCCCCATCCCCAGCTCCAGCCCCAGGCCCAGCCCCAGGCCCAGCCCCAGGCCCAGCCCCAGCCCCAGGCCTAGCCCCAGGCCCAGTCCCAGGCCCAGGCCCAGCTCCAGACCCAGCCCTAGGCCCAGCCCCAGCCCCAGCCCCAGCCCCAGCCCCAGCCCCAGGCCCAGGCCCAGCCCCAGCCCCAGGCCCAGCCCCAGCCCCAGCCCCAGCCCCAGGCCCAGCCCCAGCCCCAGCCCCAGCCCCAGGCCTAGCCCCAGCCTCAGCCCCAGCCCCAGGCCTAGCCCCAGCCCCAGCCCCAGCCCCAGGCCCAGCCCCAGGCCCAGGCCCAGCCCCAGGCCCAGGCCCAGCCCCACCTGTGAAACACTTTGAAGCAAGGAGATATTCTGTGCCTGTGGAGAGCAGCGGTGGCCTTCCCTCTTGGTGACAAGTGAGCTGCTCTCAGCGGGGAATTCCTTTTGGTTTCTCGGGGATGACAGGGGCAGAGGAGGCCAGGCTGGGACCTGGTAGCCAGTGGGGCTGTCACCTTGGGCCTTGGACCCTGCTGTCTGCTGGTCCTCAGCACAGTGCCCTCCAGAGGCTGAGACCTCTGCTAGGGGACAGCCAGCCCCCTGCCTGACCACCAGTGACTCTGGGCACCCACCTCCCCTGGTGCTCCCCTTGGCTCTGGGGAGCCCCGGCTCAAGGCAGACTGCCTGGCCCCACAGATACCTGTCCACCCTCTGGCCAGCCTGCCTGCTCCTGGTGTGCACACAGCTGGCCTGGCCTGGGCCACCTGCTGTTGACGCATCCCCTCCCCATGCCGTGGTTAACATGTTCCTTACGTCTCGACGGAGACTCGGGGTCAGGAATGGTGGCTCCTCCTGCTCCCGAAGCCCTGTGTTCCTTTCCCATGGAGCAGGCTGTTGCCTGCAGAGGGCGGGAGGGAGCACCTGCTGGGGTCGGGGCCCCAGGGCGACCACACCCTCGGAGCCATAAGGGGACCTGGGGGACCCTGAGCCGATTCCGGTTGGGTCCCTGCTGGGCTCTCTGGGGAGGCTCAATTGCTGCCCAGTGGCAGGATCCGCGTGGGGGAGGGCTGAAGACGGTGGAAGGAGCCCCAGACCTCAGCGACTCTGAAATGGACACTCACCGCTGGATGGGGGTGTCAGGGAGGGGCAGGAGGGAGGACAGAGGACGGAGGGAGAGGAGGGGTGGGCAGCAGGAGAGCTGGGCATGTTTGAGTGTGGCGAGCTCGCCTGGTGGCCGGTCACTGGCCTTTCCCGCGTCTCCGTTCCTTGATCCAGCCATTCGCCCATGAAGCCCAGCTCACGGAAGGCCGCCTCAGGGCAGGGCAGGTCTGTGTGTGGTGAGGGGACTAGTGTGTGGCCTAGCACACACAGGGGCAGACCCTCACGTCTGTGTGACACACTGGCCGCAGGAGCGGAGCACACGTGTGTGAGGGGCTCCCAGGAGCCAATGCTGTCACGTCGGCAGGATGAGGGAGGGGCCCTCAGAGCTGCCGAGCAGAGCAGCAGGGCGGGACCCAGGTGTGGTCTGGTCTGGGTGCCCTTCCTCCCTCTCGTCCTGCTCTCCCCGCACACTTGGTGTCTCCAAGCACTTGGGACAACCCGATAGGACGTCTCATCTATAACAGTATATTCCAGGGCAGCCCCCGAGGCCCCTGCTGCCTGGCCACGCCTCCTCCGCCTGGGAACCAGGGGAGTCCCGCTCTCCGTGCGCCTGAGTGTGTGCCCTGGGCTCCAGGCTTCTCAGAGGCCCTTTGCCACGATGCCTGGCTAGGCCCAGCCCCTCCCAGGGGCCTTCCCTCCTCCTGGGCCACAGCCTGTGACTCATGTGGGGACACGTCCAGGGGCTCTCATCAGTCATCTCATGGGAAGCTCCCTGGTCGGCTCCGTCATACCCACTGGGCTTGCACGGAGAAGCTCTGGGCCCCGGGAGGGGACAAGTGGCATGGGGTGCCTGGTGAGGAGCTGGGTCTGCATCTTCTGTCTGCAGGCTTAGTGGACACCGACGCATGCTGGGCAGCCGGCCTCCCGCACTGAGCGCCGGTGATTCAGGAGAGAGGCTGGCTACCCAGGTGACCCCTCACTGAGCACGTGCTGGGTGCAGCCTTAGGTGGGCCCCAAGCACATCCCCACGTAGTCCTCCAGGCGACCCTGTGAAACAGCGAGGCTCCTGTGGGCCTGGGGAAGGAGCAGACTGAGCACTGCACGCGGCCAGCCGGTGGCCTGTGGCTGAGGTCAACCCAGCTTCCCCTGCCCCAGAGCCTGGCTTTGTCTCATCAGCAGGTGTGGGTTCCTACACAAAAATGCACAGCACTTCTCAGAGCCCAGCCACAGCCACGCCACAGCCATTCTGCCACCCCGTCCACTCCCAGGGCGGAGTGGACTCAGTCCTCCACCCAAAGCTGTGGCCCCTGATCCCGATTCAAGGCCCAGGACCAGAGAAGGCGTCCTGTGACTCGAGCCAACAAGTCGGCGCTCGGGCAGATCCGCGGGAGGCTCACGACCATGTGTGACAGGAACTTTCTCCTCTGGCCTCACCTCCACAGTCACACAAGTGGTGATGGCACCCAGGGTGGCCGGTCGGGGAGCTGGGGTCCACCACTCCCCTCCGCCCACTTGTCCTCACCCCCTCACACCTCCGTCCACTGCTCCAGCCTGATGGACTGAGCGTCTGTCCAGCAAACCCCGCTGGGACTGCGTCGCGAGAGGACCGCTCAGTTCTGAAGATCCGGAACACCCTGGACTTGGCCCCTCCCTGCGAGGGACTCACGGCTCCCTGTGGGCTTGGACAAACACATGAATCACCCCCCAATAATGAGACACGCACAGATGGCGCAGAGCGAGGTGAGGGTCAGGCATGATTAAGGAAGCAGATGGGAGATTCAAGTTAAAATTTAGTAGAGATTTAATTAAAAGATCATTTATTTCCACCCTAAGATCTTTTAAAAATGAGCTCAAGTTTCCCGTCCCTGTCGCCCCCACCATCCCAGCAGGCACACAGACCCGCGTCCCATCTGCTGGAGCTGAGTGGCTGCCTTCCTTCCTGTGTTCTCGCCCCCATGCCCCCTCCCACCCAGAGGGCTCGACCTGCACTCTCTTCAGCAGTGCACAGCTCTGAGTAGTGACCACTCTGTCCCCGGGGGCAGGGATGTGAGAGGACCATGGAGAGGGACCCATGGCTGCTGCAGCCCCTCCCTCTGGCTCCGGGTGGCCAGTCCAGTTCCTGCGCGGAGACCTCCTGGCTCCTGAGGCAGCTGGGTCCTCTCTGGGCCGTTCCTGGTGACCTGCTCTGGTCCACGGCCGGGGTGCTCTGTCCACCTGGAGGAGCTGGCTGGGTGCTGGATCCCCAGGTCTCTGAGGTCCTCAGCCTTGGGGCCATCCTCTGGCTCTCAGGGCTCCGGGAGACGGTCACTGGCGGGGGAAGACAGGGTGTGCGGGCCTGCACTGCCACGCCTGGCCAGTGACCCCCACGCCTGGCCTCTTGGGGGCCAGTGCTAGGAACTGTCCCTGCTCTCACTGGGGCTCTCTCCAGAGGAAGTGGGCCCAGTCCCTGGGGTCGTCCCCTGCTCCTCGGACCTGCTCCTCCCCAGGGGCCCCTGCCGCCCCCAGGCAGACCCTGGGCCAGCCCTGCCACCCTGGCCCCTCTCAGGAAGCCTGGGCCAGTACGCACTCTGTGGTCTCGCTGGACCCTGGCCCATCCGTCCACTCACCAGCTAACCACCACCCAGCCATCATCCGACCATCTGTCCACCTACCCACCCTCCCATTTCCTCACCCAAACCTCCTGCAGCAAAGATCACATTTTTACCCTCAAAAAGTAGGTAGGAAGGACAGCCAGGGTGCTCTTGTGCCTCGGCGCCTCCTGTGACTCTGACAGGGAGGTGCTCGGAGCAGGCCCTGACCCTCTGAGGCTGTTTCCTGATGGGCCACGGCTTCCAGGAAGCTCCTTAGATGAGTCTGTGGAGAACTCCCTTGGGGGGGGGTGGTCTGCAAGGAAGGAGGGATCATGGGTGGAAGTGAGTTTTATTTTAATCAAATTAATTAATCAATTGATTAATTAATTGGCACAGGGGATGAACCCAGGGGCACCATACCTCTGAACAACCTACATCCCAGTTCTTTTTTTTTTTTTTTTACAATTTTGAGACAGGGTCTCACTAAGCTGAAGGACTCACTAAATTACTGAGGCTGGCCTCTAACTCGTGATCCTCCTGCCTCAACCTCCTGAGTTGCTAAGATTATAGGCATGTACCACCGTGTTGGGCAGAAGTGCATTTTAGTTACAAATTTCTTTTCATTATTTGTAGCAATAGTTAACTATTGCAGTGTGACAAATCACCACCAGCTTACTGGCTCAAAACAATACACATTTGCTATCTCAGTTCCTGTGGGGCAGCCCTCTGGTCATGGCCTTGCTTGTCCTCAGCGGCAGGGTCTCCCGGGGTACCTTCCCTTGGATGCAGACCACACCACTCTGCAGAGAAGAGCTGGCTGCAAACTAGCCTCTTCCCTCCTGTGCACCCCAGTCACGCCGCAGCTTTGCCAGAGGGGCTTCCGGTGCAGTGCTGGTTTCCGTGTGGTGCTGGCTGCCCATCTCACACGCGTGTCCAGTGGACGCTGGGAGTGGGCGGAACACCGGGCTTACCGTGCTGTTTGCATGGAATTCACCCAGGAAAGGTCTTGCTTTTTTTAGTAGATAATCTTTTTAGAATATTTTTAGGTTATGGAAAAAATGTGCAGAAAATGAAGCTTCTCACCCCCGCCCCCCCCCCCCAGTCCACGTCCTCCTCAGCATCACGTCAGTGTGTCTGTCACCACCGTAGGCCACACCAACACGTGGCTACTAAGCCAGGGCTCCGGGGCTCGTGCCCACCACAGCAGGACCTCCTCCTCTGCCCTGCGGACCTGGACTTGGCCCACCGGTTCCCATGAGCCCCGACTCCTGCCGACCACTGATCCATCACCACCTCTGGGTTTGGCCTTGTTTTACAAGATGGGGTCAAAGGGACCGACTTACCGACGAGGGAAGTGGTGGGAGAAGGAGAGGGCGTGATGGGCAGGGGCGGGTTTCCTGGGAAGCCAGGAGGAGGTGGCCGCCTCGGGATGCGGAGGGAGGATGGGCCTGTCCTGGAGACACTGAGTGGAGTGTGCTGGGGCGGGGGTGGTGGTGGTGGTGAGGGGTTCTGTTCCCGGAGCTCTGGTTGCTCTGGTGGAGAGAGTCCTAGCTTGGGACGAGGAAGGGGTAAATCGTCCCTGAGGAGAGGGCCTGAGGGGTGGAGGGTGGCTGCAGAGGCTGGACGGCGAGGAGCTCTTCCTATCTGGTCGAGGCTGAAGGCCACAGTTTGCACCTGGCTAGACTGGCTGCAGGCCAGGGTTGGGCAGGTGCCACAGCAGGACCAGAGACAAGAGGTTCTGGGAGGCTGGTAGTCAGTGGGGACAGGAGGCCTGTGACGAGCTGGCCGAATGAGGAAGGGTCCTCTGGGAGCCTGGCTGCTACCTCTTAGGTCTTCAGGAGCATGTCTTTCTGCCCTGACGCTGACCACCCCTGGACATCACAGCAGAACCGGGTGGCACTGCCACTCTGCAGGAAGTGAGGGCTGGCCTCCGTTTCCCCAGCTGGGGAGCAGAGATTCTGAGGAACCAGGACCTGCTCAAATCACTGCTGGCCAAGGGCTTTGTCTTCAAAATATGCACCCAGGACAACCTCTGGCCACTAAACACTTTCTCCAAAGAATCCCTTGAGTTGTTGTTATTGTTTTTTGTGGGGGAGGGTAGCATTTTGTGTTTTCCTAAAAGCCATGTTCCACCCGTGTTCTGTGGCACTGTTTCAGAGCCAGGTCTATTTTTTAGAAAGCATTTGGCACTCTGAAGTGTTACATGTGGCTTAGCGAAGACAGCAATATGTGGAGATTCAAAAGATGTCACTCCACATTAGGTACCAAACGTGACCAGCCTCAATTCCCCTCTAACACAAACACTGAGTCTGGGTGAGGTGCTGGGGGCGGGGCCAGCTCTGTGGAGCAGTCCTGCCTCTCCTGCGGGACTCAGGAGTGAGCCTCTAGTGTCCCTCGGCCGTGGGATGAGGTGGACTTCTCTGAGCACAGCCTTGTGCGGACAGAACTCCTGGGGAAAGAGCTTCTGCTTCCTCTGTCTCTGCCCACCTGACATGTGCTCTGGTAGCCACAGTGGTCCCCTGCTGGCTTCCCTGACTCAGCTTGTGGTCTCATGGGATCCTGTGACAGTCCAGGGGAGAGAAGTGCCATGGCCACTCCCTGCAGATGAACAGGTCCAGGTTCCAGGGATGAGGTGGAGGAGGCTGGAGCGTCACAAGGGGTCTCCGAGGGTCCGTGCATGGGGGTGCGATGGGCTGCACCGTGACCCTAGGAGAGCTCTCCATCATCACCCTCGGTACCGGGCCCAGGCCAGGGCTAGACCAGTGCCACGGGCGAGGGTGGTGGGTAAGGAGGGCTCGCAGGGCCCGGGGCTGGGGCCAGCTCAGAGGGCTCTGCTGGAAGCCGTGTTGGAAACTGTGGGAAGAAGTGCCTGTCATTCTAGGCCGATCCTGTGGCTCTCTGACCACACAAACACGGCGGGGCCAGGTGTGGAGCCTCGCCGGTGGACGGGCAGCAGCGGCGCCCAGCGCAGAGGCTCCGAAAACCCGCCAGTGAGGACCCGGCCTCTGGAAGCCAACCAATCAGTGAGCCCCACCCTGCTGGAAGCTGGCCAATCAATGAGAGCCCTGCCCTCTAGGAGCCAGCCAATCAGTGAGAGCCCCACCCTCTGGGAACCAATCAAACCGTCTCGTTTTCCTAACTGTGAGGCTGCAGCCAGGGTCGACCTGACCTCCCGGCTCGGGAGGCGCCAGCGCTCCTTGGCTTAGCAGGCGGACTTTCCAGTGCTCGCCCCTGACCCTGAGCCGGGCGTTCCCTTTGCAGATCTGTTGCACGTTGAGGCCCCTCCTCGGGCAGGACAGGGAGAGGCTCCGCTGGTAGTTGGATGTGAGGGGACTGGCCCACAGAAAGGGCTCCAGCCCTGGGCCAGGAGAAGGGGAGAGTCCAGGATGGAGGACAGAGAGCCTGGCTCCTGACCTCATGGGGCTCTTCTCTGTGGACATTTAATGAGCAGGGTCCTGCCTGGCCCTGCCCCTTTCCCCTGATGGCCCAGCACAGGGGATCACCATGGCTGGACCGTGCAGAAAGTTTGGGGGGTGGAAGGAAAGCACAGGAGGGCAGTTCTGCTCTCTGTCCTGCAGGGAGGTGGGGACGGGGAGGGCAGCCTGGTCCTCTGACGAGCAGCAGGGGAATTCTGAAGGACATGGCAGCCCCGATTCTGTGAGAGGTGGTCCAGCTGAAAAGCCAAGCGCCTGTCCTTTTGCTCCGTCAGGCCTCGGGCGGCTGAGCTGTGACACTCACCTAAAGGCAGGGGCTCGAGCCATCCCTTCCAGCCACCTCGCACACCTCCCAGTTCTCGGGTTTTGATGGAGGATCAAGTCTCCAGTTGCTAAGAGGGCTTGGAGCTTTCCATCTTAATCCTCATGGCCCTCATGGAATCATCTGGAATCTGGTGGGAATCCATGCCAGCCGAGGAGGGACAAATAGTGTTTTGGACCAGAGCTCCTGGCTCCCTGGGCGAGTGACGGAGCAGATCAGCAGCAGAGCCTCGAGGACGGAGCGTGGGGTTAGCCTTGTGATCCTGATGGGGTTTCCTTTACTTGGGCAGAGAGTGGGGGACTCGGCTCCCCATCCTCGGGGATGTGAGGTTGTTGGGATGTGAGACCTGCTTTTAAATGCTTCTACTTCCATCTTTGGCAGACCACCTCGCTGGGGGCTGGACAAAGATCATGGGGTGGCCTGGGCAGGTTCCTGGAAGACATGGCCGGGCAGGGTGCATCCCTGGGGATGCGTGGGTGTGGGTGGGGGCCTTCTGCTTGCTCCCCCCACCCCCCCCCCCAGGCTCCAGCTGGGCTTTGCAGCAGCAGGCTCCTGACTGGCGAATCCAGGAGACAAGAGGAGGGCAGTGACGGGCTGAGCAGGAGCCAGAAAACTGGCCTTTTCAGCTTTATCTTAACTTGCCAGAAAATGCTCCCTCCTCGCGGAGCTCTGCCGAGAGCCGAGAGCGGAGACAGACGCCTGCTGCAGGGTAGCAGCTCTTCTGCACTGGGCAGGACGCACGCTGCAGTTTCCCGTCTGTCACGAGGCCTCTGAGAACAGCGCCCTGCAGGAGGGAGCTGTCTTGGCCTTCCCTGCTGTCCAGAGGCTGGGCGCCTCCCCCCACCCCCTGCTCCGGGCCAGGCCTTGGCTTGAGGACAGCCCTGGCTGAACATGACCAGAGGACCCAGGCACCAGGTCACCAGAAGCCCCTCAGGGACATGCCCTGCCTCCAGGGAACTGCCTGGGGGACTCCTCTGGTGAAGGTGCCCTGACACCTAAGGACAGGCAGCGTCCCCCTGTGGACAGCATGGCCATGAGAGGAGGAGGAGGAAGACTGAATCCAAGGTGAATGCTGGCACTCCGCCTCGGCCCCTCCCTCCCTCCCCTCCAGGGAGGAGGACCCCCTAAGTGACACATTTCATGGCTCCCCCAGGATTCAGGACCTGGCATGGCCCTGCTGTGCTCCTCACTGTGCCTGGGGACGGCTCAGGCTGAGTCACAGATGTGGGTGGCTGCTGGGCAGTGGTGGGCACCAGTACCCTGGGGTCCCATGAACTCACCTTGTGTCAGAGGAGGGAGGTGTGGAGGCCCTTGGCTCAGTCACTGCCATCTCCAAGGTCCATCACAGTTGGACTTGAGGCCACTCTTCTTTGCAGGAGGGGCCTCTGGGGATTGTACTCAGGGGCACTCGACCACTGAGCCACACCCCAGCCCTGTCTTGTATTTTAATTAGAGACAGGGTGTCACTGAGTTGCTTAGAACCTTGCTCTTGCTGAGGCTGGCTCTGAACTCCTGGTCCTCCTGCCTCAGCCTCCCGAGCCCAGGTGTGCGACACTCTGTCTGCTTGAAAGCACTTTGAAATGTTTATAATCAAGTGCACGTCGCCAAACTAGCCGTGGGGGGCATCTGCTCGGTGCCACTGGGTGTCCACGTCCTGTGCAGCGGCCACCTCTTCAGGTTCCAGAGCTGTCTCATCATTCCCAAAGACCCCCCACACAAAGCCAACAGGGGCCCCTGGGACTCCCCTCTCCACCCCTCAGTCCCACAGAATGGCCACCCATGGTGGTCAGGAGTGAGGGTGGGGCCCGGATGAGCCCGGCTCCTCAGGGTGCTGTCCTTGCCCCCTCCTGACCAATCAGGGTGAAGGGAGGGGTGGAAGCTGGGGTGGCTCTCCTGTGTCCTTTGATTTGCCCCCATAGGGGTCAGTGTGGGGCAGGCTGGGAGAGCACTCTGTGCCCTCCAGGTGGGGTGCCCGACCCATGGCCTTCTCTGCCCCGTTCCCTGGTGTGTGCCCGCCCTCCGTGGCACATGCCCACTGGCCAGCTGAGTCTTTTATCTGGTGGGCCTGACTGAGGCCACGGGTCTGCACAGGCCTTGTCCCTGCCTGGCCACTCCCACGGATGGGACTCCACTTCCTTCCCGGCAGCTGTGGCCACGCGAGGGAGCAAGCCAGTGCCTGCGTGTCCTGACCTGGTGATCTGCGCCGGCCTCTGTGGGAGCTGGGCTCAGGAGGCTCAGCCAGGTGGCTGGCCTGCCCTGGGTCCAGGTTGGTCAGAGCGGCAAGGGGGTGGCTGGGAAGGCCCTCACCTACCTCCCCAGCCTATGAGGCTGAGGTGGCCCCTGGTGGACGCTCCCCACTGGCCCGGTGCCACATGCTGCCTGACACCAGCCTGTGTGTGGACCTCCCGGGGGCTCCCGGCCCCGGGTGGCTCTCTCCAGCCTGGCACCCTGTGTTGGTGGCATGCTCAGCCACAGGGCGCAGGACACACCCTTGCCACCCGGCTGAGGGGCTTCCCGGGGACTCCTGGTGCCCATGGCCGGGCTTGCTGGGCGCAGCACCAGGCTCGCCAACCTGCGAGGAAAACAGCTTTCTGCTTCTACAAGTGCGTTTCCTGCTTTTGTCCTTTCCCGGTGACCCAGTTCTGCGTTTCTCATGGTGGCCTCTGCTCATGGGACGACACTGCAGGAGGAGCCCATGGTGGCTGGGGACCCTTCCGGGAGTCTGCAGAGGCAGCGTCACAGCGGTGGCCCTGCAGAGGGCCCTGGTCCCCCCAGTGCCAACTCTGGTGTGAACACTGCCCCACGGCCAACCGAGGGGAGGCAGAGCCAGGACCCTGGGCTGTATCTGCAGCTCGTCTCTCCGGGCACCACCCACGGCCTGCGAGAGCGCATTGCTAGGGAGTTGGTGTGACCGTCCCCAAAAGAGCTCTTCTGACCACAGGAAGCAGGACAGAGACAGGGGTACTTGGAGGGTCACTGTGGGAGCCTCTGGGGCCCAAGACCCTCAGGCTGAGACAGCCCACCAGCCCCTGCACCCGCTGTGCATGCTCACCTACAAAAGGCCATCAATTCTGGCTTCTTTTGGCCTCTAAGAACTAGTAATAGTAATCATTATTAACAAGACTTGGGGATCTGCCAGGTTTAACAATATCACCTCACTGAACGCGTTAGCGCTGCTGACTGCTGTCACTAAGAACCCTCAGAGAAGGCCCTGCAGGAGGGACGGTGTGGCCCCGGCCTGGCAGAGGAGAACACCAAGTGCAGAGATACCGGCCGGCCCCAGGGCCCAGCTTCCCCTGCGCCCCGCACTCCACCAGCTTCCGCCGGCTGGCTGTGGGCTGGCTTTCTCAACCCTACTCAGTGTCCCGCTGGGAGGGTGGACGGAGCCTGCAGATAGCCCTGGAGAATGACTTTGGTCAGGGGAGGATGGTCCTGATGGCTGGTGTGCAGGGTCACTGTGAGCTAGCTTTGGCTTGAGGGGCGTGAGGTCAGGCAGGGGACAAGAGGGCCAAGTCTGCTCCAGAGACCTCCACCGTGAGTCTTACTCGAGAGTAGCCCTGCCACCCGGGGCAGAGACAGAGTGGTCTTCGTGTCCAGCCCCACCCCCCAGTAGACTGGGCGCTCCCAGGAACCTCAGTGCCTTTGCAGGCTCTGTGTCCCTGGTGCTGTTCCCTGTGGGCCAGTGCCCCCCTGGATGGTCCTCCCATCTCTACCTGTGCATGAATGTCCCCCAGCCCCTGGTCTTGGCATCGGAAGGAAAGCCTGGGTCTTAGTACCACTGGGCAGGGGCCACTCTCTGGGAAGCCCGTCCCCACACTTGTCCTGGCTCCCTGCCCAGGCTCTGCCATTCCCAGGCTCTGATGGCATTAGGAAGGTCTTTACAGATGTGGTGACGTCATGGATTTCTGGACAAGGTCGTGCTGGGTCTGGTGGCCCTGAGCCAGTGACAGACAGCCCAGAGGCGCAGGGAGAAGCAGCCGCAGGACGACCGCAGAGTGACCTTCAGGGGCTGGGCACTGCCTGGGACTGCCCACGCTGGGGAGAGACGGGCAGGTCCCCTGGGATCCCCAAGGGACTGGCCCACCAGGCCGTGCGCCTCAGGCTGCCAGCCTTGGAGACTGGGGGAGTCTGTGCCCGATGCTCGGAGCCACGCTGTGTGGGGACGGCCCTGAAACCGACAGCTCCCCACCAGACCGCCCCAGGAGGGAGCTGTGACGCTGGCATCCGTCCCAGTCCTAAGTGGCATCAGGAGGCCTGGGGACAGAGGGCGGAGGGCAGTGCGTCTGTCCCTCCCGCCCCAGCAGCTGGCCCAGTGAGAGAGGCCCTGCCAGGTGGCACCCAGCAGCAGAGCCGCTCAGGGCAGGTGAAGATGGGGGGAGGCTTTGGGGGAGGGCAGGGACACCCCTCCTGTGAGGAGGACACGCGGCTCAGAAGAGGGTGACGGCCGCCTCTCTGCCCTTGGCAGCCGCAGCAGACCCTCTGCCTGAGCTGGACGCCCTGGCCTTCAGGAGACGGTGGTCCGTCCGGCCAGCTCCAGGGCCAGCCTGCAAGGCTGGGAGTTAAAGGGCCGAGAACACGGCTCCAGCTGCCGCCTCTGGAGACACGGAGGGAGCTGGCGGGTGGCGGGTGCGCCCTGGACTGCAGCAGAATGAAGCCCTGCTCTCCCTCAGCCCCCCTCCCTGCCCTCCCCACCAGCTCCCCCACTGCCCCCCCCCCCCGGCACTCCTCCCTGGACACAAGCTCTGCAGGTGCCTGGGGAGGAGAGAAGGGGCGTCCCAGGCCACCCAAGGAGAGGTCCTCTGACCAGCGCCTGGCTGTGAGGTCAGGGGTCTCCAGCACGGGCCACGGGGCCACGTCCCACGCTGGATGCTCTCTGTTTCTCTCCCAGCTCTGGGGACTCAGGACGGGAAGGGGACGAGGGGCAGGAGAGCCCTGCTCCTCGGCCTGGGTGGCAGCGCGGAGGGAGCTGGGCAGCTGAGCTGGGGTCGGATCAAAGCCTAAGGTCCCAAATATGTAATTCTGGAAAAACTATGGAGCAGTTTCTCTTTTAAAATATTTATTTTTAGTTGTAGTTGGACGCAATGCCTTTATTTGTTTTTATGTGGTGCTGAGGATCGAACCCCGGGCCTCGCGCTGGCTAGGCGAGCAAGACGCTACCACTGAGCCACAACCCCAGCCCTAGAGCAATTTGTTAAAAGACATTCATTTGTATTTTTAAAAGGAGGTTTATTTGACAAACATGTGAAAATATGACAGAAGAGCCGTGCGGCCACTGTACACAGTTGGGCAACATCGACACACACACTGCAGCACGAGCGCTCGGGCAGGCCGGCAGTCTCGTGGCTGGAACAGACGTGAGCACGTGGACCGGGCTCAGGAAGACACACGTCAACAAGGGAAGGGGGACCTCCCGTTGCTGAGTCGGAACATGCTCACCAGCTTGGAGCTTTGACCCACGTCCCCGATCCAGCCTGAGGCCCTGAGTCCTTGGATGAGCAGGTGAGCAGCGCAGACGTCGTCACCCAGAGAGCTGGGGTCCTGAGAAGCTTCGTTTTCAGTTCTGCAGAGGTGCAGGAGGGACCCCGCCCATGGACCCAGGGAGCGCCTGGGTTTTCAGGCACGTGCGCGGGGCTGGCACATGGCCAGCGCCGTGACGGTGCCCTTCCACGACGTCACACCCCAGGAGAGAAGCAGACCCAGCGAGGGCCCCGGAGGGTTCTCGCACACGGACTCCTCCTGGGGGAAGTGGTGTGGGAGCCGAGCACCAGCACAGCAAGTGGTACAGAGCCATGCTCACGACTTAGAATGGCCAGGGGAGGACAGTAAAGAAAACCCAAGAAAAGATCAAAGAAGGAGAGAGAAAACCCCAAACTACAAAAAGCAAAAAAACAGTGGCACGTGGGAAAGGGAGTGGCAGACACGAGGCAGCCTGCTGCCGCGGGCCCAGAGCCCCTGCCCCTCGCAGGGCCCACCCCTGGCTCCACAGAAAGCGCACAGGCCCTCCTGGGCTCGGCTTCCTACTGCTCTAGCTTTTTTTTTTTTTTTTTTAAGTTGTGGATTTGGGTTTTCAGGGCTTCAACATCCAGATTTTAATCTCTGGGGTTGTGATTTTGGAGATGTTAGACTTTCAGGATTTAGAACCCTCAGGATCTCGGCAGGGCATCATGGTGTTCAGAGTGTCTTTGGGGTAATGCTCTGCACTGCTCCAGCCCTCAGACCTGAGATTTGGGGAAGGAGGGAACCCTGAGGCCAGATGCCCCAGGCAGCTGTGGCAGGTGGGGTCCCCGCTCACAGAGGGCCCAGCTGTGGAGACCCGAGGAATCCCTTCGGTTCCTGGCCCTGCCCTGCGCACCTCCTGCAGCCCCAGGCCAGCAGCGTCCACGCGGGCCACGGCGGTCTCCAGAAGCTGGAGATCTGCCCTTGGAGCCTGTGTGATTGGGAATCTCATAGAAGACGTCCTGGGGCGAGACCCGCCCTCCTGTGTGTGGTCTGGACAGCACAGACTGGCACCCGCCACGCGGTCTCAGACACACACCCGCCCCAGGCCCTGCCTCAGTAATTCTGTGTGCCAGAGTGACAGGATAACACTGGTAATCTGGTCATTTCCCCAAACGTCCCACTCTGCGTCTTTATTAGCAGGTGCTAAATTGCCCCTCCAGCGGCTGAATCGTAACAATTAACTCCATTAACTTCCCAACAGCTGTAATTTTTGAGGAAATGAAAAACATTAATAACTACTACCAAAAGCTCAAAAACAAAGGCACACAGAAAGCACAGCATCCCCAGAGCTGAAATTAGGAAGGGGGGTGAGCATCCTGGGGCTCAAACAGACCAGGCCCCGGGGTGGGAGGGCCGCCCTCGCCTGGAGGCTGGGCCGCCCTGGGAGACGGCCAGGGGCTGGTGTCAGGCACGTCCAGGATTGTTCAGGATTGGTGCTCCACCGAGGGGCCTGGCTGGAACAGCCACACACCACCCCAACCCCAGGGAGCCAACGGAGGCGGGGAGCGTGGACCCCTGCCTTGGTGCGCCGCTGCCGAGTCCTTCTGACCTTTACTTTTATTTTGGGACACATGTGTGTCTGATGAAGGCACACATGCATGTGCACACACAGGCTCATGCACACGCGTGTGCACCCACAGATGCACACGGCCCTGTGGGCACGCAGGCCACACCCACCCACCCTCTGTTCAGGACCGCAGGATGGGGAGACAGAGAGGCGGAGGTGGGAAGTGGAATCGGTGCCCTGAGCTGAGTCTCTGAGCCGGGATGGAGCTGGGAACCTGCTCTGAGGGGGTGGCCGTGGGGGGGCTGGGACTTGGAGGGCAGGGGCCACTGCTGCAGGACGCCCTCTGGGTAAGCTCCCTCCTGCTTCACCTTCCTCGCTTCCTCCCACCGCTTCCTCCTGGGCCTGCAGGGGCCCCTGGCAGCAGAGCCACCCGGGCCTGGCCCCTGGCCCCTCCCTGCTGCCGGGTGGCTCCTGGCCTGCCCAGTCCCTGACTGCTTCCCGGGTTCCTCCCTGGACGCATGCTCCTGGGCGCGGAGTCCAGGCCGTGAGCTGCCCTGTCCTGGCTGCCCTGCGGAGGCGCAGGCGTCCTCCTGAGCAGCAGGACCCGGGGCCTGAACCTGTCCTCACACCCACATTTGCCTGTTTACCAAAGAGCCCTGCCCGGGCCAGCTCGCAGTTGCCCCGAGTCTCCGTTCACACTAAATTGGAAGAGGACTTGATTAGCAGTTCATTTCCTTCTCTGTTTGTGTGCTCCTCTTGACATGTGATTCCCTACGAGTTCTTTTGTGTCCCGGGTCTGGAGTCTGGTATTGAGCGGGGATGACAGAGGGGAGTCATGGGTGGCCCCTCTCTCTGTATGGACACGTGGGTCTTGTCCACCGCTGCCTGGGCCACAGCTCTCAGACGCACACGAGCGGGAGGCTTCCTCGGGCTCCCGGCCCTGCACTGCCAACAGGCTCCTCCATCACCGGCTGCCCCAGAGGCGTTCCTGGCCCAGGCCCAGGAGGCTCAGGCCTGGTCCCCTCTGTGGGCTGCAGTGGGCAGGGCCCCTCTGGTCTCTGACCTCTGCAGGCTGGACCACCAGCAGGGCTCCAAACCTAGGCCACTTTGTGGACTTGGCCAACCGAGCGCCAACCGTCTGTCCTTGCTCCTGGGCCCGTTAGTTCAGGACAGCAGGCGGTGGCACCTGCTGCAAGGGGTGCCCTGGGTCAGTGCAGTGACCTCTCCTCCCAGCACAGGCATCTCCAGGGCCACATTTGGGAGCTCAGCCTACCTTTGGTGCCTCGCGAGGGAGTGGCAGAGCACGCGGGTGAGCGCGCCCTTGTGTGCTGTGTGCGTGTGGCTTGTGCGTGTGTGCAGACGTGTGCAGACGTGTGCAACGGGACTCTTCAGCTCTGAGAGCAGCCCTCGGTGAGGACGGCCCACGGTCCAGGCTGGCTCCTGGGGCTGCCACCTCCTGCTTCAGACTTGGGGTGGGACGCGGCAGCACCTCCGGCGTCGGGGGTGAGGGAGCTGCTGGCCTCACTCTGCAGAGCTGGACGAGGCCTCAGGAGCTCTGCCCGGCTGCCCTGGCTGGACTTCCTGACGGGCCTTCCTCCCTGTGCTCACACATCAAGCCCAGGGTGCCATTGGGGGTGCGGCCACTGCTCCAGGAACCCCTGGCCTGGGTGTGCTGGCCCTCCAGGTCCTGCGCATCATCCGGGGCTGTTTGCATCTGCAGGGCCTCAGAAGGGGGCACTGAATCTGGCATGTGTGGTGGCGGGGCCCCAGTCCCTGTGGTGGCGGAGTCGTGGTCTCTGTGGTGGCGGAGCCGTGGTCTCTGTGGTGGCGGAGTCGTGGTCTCTGTGGTGGCGGGGGCCCCGGTCTCTGTGGTGACGGAGCCGTGATCTCTGTGGTGACGGAGCCGTGATCTCTGTGGTGGCGGAGCCATGGTCTCTGTGGTGATAGAGCCGTGGTCTCTGTGGTGGCAGAGCCGTGGCCTCTGTGGTGGCGGAGCCGTGGTCTCTGTGGTGGCAGAGCCATGGCCTCTGTGGTGACGGAGCCGTGGCCTCTGTGGTGGCGGAGTCGTGGTCTCTGTGGTGGTGGAGCCGTGGTCTCTGTGGTGGCAGAGCAGAGGTCTCTGTGGTGGTGTAGCCGTGGTCTCTGTGGTGATAGAGCCATGGTCTCTGTGGTGGCAGAGCCGTGGCCTCTGTGGTGGTGGAGTCGTGGTCTCTGTAGTGGCAGGGCCCAAGTCTCTGTGGTGGCAGAGTCGAGGTCTCTGTGGTGGCGGAGCCGTGGTCTCTGTGGTGGCGGAGCAGAGGTCTCTGTGGTGGCGGAGCCGTGGTCTCTGTGGTGATAGAGCCGTGGCCTCTGTGGTGGCAGAGCTGTGGCCTCTGTGGTGGTGGAGTCGTGGTCTCTGTGGTGGCAGGGCCCCGGTCTCTGTGGTGGCGGAGCCGTGGTCTCTGTGGTGGCGGAGCCGTGGCCTCTGTGGTGGCGGAGCCGTGGTCTCTGTGGTGGCGGAGCCATGGCCTCCGTGGTGGCGGAGTCGAGGTCTCCGTGGTGGTGGAGCCGTGGTCTCTGTGGTGGCGGAGCCGTGGTCTCTGTGGTGGCGGAGTGGAGGTCTCTGGTGGCGGAGTCGAGGTCTCTGTGGTGGTGGAGTCGTGGTCTCTGTGGTGGCGGAGTGGAGGTCTCTGGTGGCGGAGTCGTGGCCTCTGTGGTGGCGGAGCTGAGGTCTCTGTGGTGGCGGAGCCGTGGTCTCTGTGGTGGCGGAGTCGTGGTCTCTGTGGTGGCAGACTCGAGGTCTCTGTGCTGGCGGGGCCCCAGTCTCTGTGGTGGAAGAGTCGAGGTCTCTGTGGTGGTGGAGTCGTGGTCTCTGTGGTCGCAGAGCCGTGGTCTCTGTGGTGGCAGACTGGAGGTCTCTGTGGTGGTGGGGCCCCAGTCTCTGTGGTGGCAGAGCCGTGATCTCTGTGGTGGCGAAGCCGAGGTCTCTGTGGTGGCGGAGCCGTGGTCTCTGTGGTGGCGGAGTCGAGGTCTCTGTGGTGGCGGAGTCGTGGCCTCTGTGGTGGCGGAGTCGTGGTCTCTGTGGTGGCGGAGCCGTGGTCTCTGTGGTGGTGGAGCCGTGGTCTCTGTGGTGGCGGAGTCGAGGTCTCTGTGGTGGTGGAGCCGTGGTCCTTGTGGTGGCGGAGTCGTGGTCTCTGTGGTGGCAGAGCCGTGGTCTCTGTGGTGGCAGAGTCGAGGTCTCTGTGGTGGTGGAGCCGTGGTCCTTGTGGTGGCGGAGTCGTGGTCTCTGTGGTGGCGGAGCCGTGGTCTCTGTGGTGGCGGAGCCATGGCCTCTGTGGTGGCAGAGTCGAGGTCTCTGTGGTGGTGGAGCCGTGGTCCTTGTGGTGGCGGAGTCGTGGTCTCTGTGGTGGCGGAGCCGTGGTCTCTGTGGTGGTGGAGCCGTGGTCTCTGTGGTGGCAGAGTCGAGGTCTCTGTGGTGGTGGAGCCGTGGTCCTTGTGGTGGCGGAGTCGTGGTCTCTGTGGTGGCAGAGCCGTGGTCTCTGTGGTGGCAGAGTCGAGGTCTCTGTGGTGGTGGAGCCGTGGTCCTTGTGGTGGCGGAGTCGTGGTCTCTGTGGTGGCGGAGCCGTGGTCTCTGTGGTGGCGGAGCCGTGGCCTCTGTGGTGGCAGAGTCGTGGCCTCTGTGGTGGTGGAGTAGAGGTCTCTGTGGGGGCCCCCGGCCCTGTCTCCCTGCGGGTCCGGCTTTCCCCCTTTTTGCCCCTCTCCCTTTCTGCCATGGCCACCCCAGGCCTCCCGTGGTGGTCTGCTTCCTGCTGGGTGTCCTGGGCCTTGTGCCTCTGGAGCAGGTGGGCCACGCCTGTGGGGGTCAGGCTCACAGGCCACAGAGCTCAGAAATGCCACCCTCCCAGGGCACTGGGCCCAGCCAGGTCAGCACCGCTGGCCCAGTCCAGGGAGGGAAGGCCATGGTCTCACTCGAGCACCTGCCGGGAGAGTGGCCCAGTGTGGCTGCCCCGGAGGAGGTGACGTCCTCCTTCTGACCTCGGCGTGGCATGTCTTGCTTCAGCACGTGTGACAACTTTGACCTTGCTCGCTTGGTTGGTTGGAGCTGCAGGTGTGTCGGGGGAGCAGGGGTCAGCCACGGTACAGCGGGCAGCACGGCTCAGAGGCCGCCTGGCCCTGAACGTCATCATGGGGCCAAACCCGGGCCTTCAGCCCCAATCCCAGGTGCCACTTCCTCCTCCACCCACCCAGGGGTCCTGGTGCTGTGGCCAGTTCACCCGCTAAGAGGTTCCTGGGCCTCTCTGCTCAGCTCACCAGCCTCTGCAGGACTGTCCCTCCTCTCCCTTCTGCCCCCACTCCTTCCCCCCACACATTCTCTTCTAGCAGGTGGATGACTTCCAGGGCACCACCCAGGCCCATGCTGAATGAGTGTGACCAGAGCGTGTGGACACTGTGCTGGCATGGTCACTGTCCTGTGAGGCCACAGCCCATGAAGTCAGCACTGTCCTGGGAGGGTGGTTGGTGTGAGTGCTGGCTCCCTGCAGCTGCCAACGCTTGCTGAGGTTCTCCTGAGAAGGGGGCATTGGTGTCTGCGGCTGTTTGTCATCCTGCTTTCCCGGCTCTGACTTCAGGCCCCAGAGTGCCAGATGCAGATAGACACATGGACACTGGACAAACTGACCTGGTCATCCCGACTGACAACGGAGCCCAGTGTCCTGCACGGCCTCGACTGTCCTTGCCTCCCTGCGTTCAGCTCCTCTTCAGGCTGGTCAGTGACCCCTGCTCCCAAGCCGCAGCCCACACAGCCCCCCAGCCCTGTCCCTGTCCTGGCGCCTCTACACTCCCCTGGACACGCTTTCCAGTCTGAACTGACGTCACTTTGGCCTGTGTAGCTCTCCGTGCTCCAGCCAGGCCGCGTGCTCAGGAGCCGGTGTCCTGCTGGTGGTGCCCGGGCTGGGCCTCATGCAGCGGGGGGCCTCTCTGCCTCCACTGGGTGGTGAACGGATGGCAGAGGGCTCCGGCCTTTCCTCAGGAGCATAGTGGTGCTGGAGTCCAGCAGCAATGACCAGCCCGGGTCCTGGGCCCAGGCACCCTGTGGGCCTGTGTGCTGGAGGCAGCCCTCCCCCTGGACCGCAGCCCTCCCCCTGGACCACAGACCTCCCCCCTGGACCGCAGCCCTCCCCCTGGACCTCAGGGCTCCCCCTGGACCGCAGCCCTCCCCCTGGACTGCAGACCTCCCCCCTCGACTGCAGCCCTCCCTCCTGGACCTCAGCCCTCCCCCTGGACCGCAGACCTCCCCCCTGGACCTCAGGGCTCCCCCTGGACCTCAGGGCTCCCCCTGGACCGCAGACCTCCCTCCTGGACTGCAGCCCTCCCGCCTGGACTGCAGACCTCCCCCCTGGACTGCAGGGCTCCCCCTGGACTGCAGGGCTCCCCCCTGGACTTCTGGGCAGAGCTGCCCAAGGGCCTGGTGGGGTAGGGTGCTACAACTTGAGTCTACAGCTAGCCAGGCAGTGGGCCCCCTGGAGATGAGTGGCCGTAGGGGCCATTGCTGAGATGGGCAGAGAAGAAACCTGGCCCTGGGCTTCCATGGGCCGAGCTCAGCCGCAGCCTGTGCCCTGTGAGAGGTGGAGGTGGGGCTTGGCCAGGAGGAGAGGCCTGGAGCCTGCGCACCGCGTCCTCGGGCCTCGGGGGGCGCAGGCGCGGCTCAGCCAACCCGGGGGCTGCAGTCAGAGCAGCTGTGTTCCTGGGCGCCTGGAGGGGGGCGTGTGAGCAGGCCACTCACCCTGAGGGCTGCGGACACCTGGGCCACTCCCGGGCCGGGCAGCTCTCCCTCGGGTGACAAGAAGCTGTGGAGGTCCACTTAAAAGCAGGAGGTTCGTTTTGGCGCAGCTTCAGAGGCTCCAGCCATGGCCCCGTCCCTTGCGGTGGAGGCTGGTGGTGGAGCGCAGGGTCGGCTCATGGCAGGGGGCCGGGAGGCAGGGACTGGGCTGGGGTCCTGTGTGCACACCCCGGCTGTACCACCTGCCCACTGTGCCTCCCGCTGGGGACGAAGCTCCGACACCTGAGCCTCAGGGAGACCTTGCAGACCCCAGCCGTGCCCGTCCTGAGCTCCCTGCCTCTGGGAGCTTCCCCTCGGCTCCAAATCTGTGCCCCTGAGCTCCGCCAGAAGGGCCGCACACCAGGCAGCGTCCGTGGTCCTGGGCACCACCAGGGGCTCTCCCAGGCCTCTGCCTCAGCCCTGGCTTCCCTGAGCTTGTGAGCTGCCCCTGGGCATTCGGTGACCTTACAGTGAAAAGGTGACCCGTGGTGCTGTGAGTGCACGGCCTCCTTGGCCCTGGTGCCACACTGCCCTTCTCTGCCCATCTCTGCCCGTCCCTGCCCGTCCCTGCCCGTCTCTGCCCCTCCCTGCCCCTCCCTGCCCGTCCCTGCCCCTGCCTGCCCCTTCCTGCCCGTCCCTGCCCATCCCTGCCCGTCCCTGCCCGTCTCTGCCCATCTCTGCCCATTTCTGCCCCTCCCTGCCCGTCCCTGCCCCTGCCTGCCCCTCCCTGCCCGTCCCTGCCCGTCTCTCTCTGTCTCTGCCCATTTCTGCCCCTCCCTGCCCATCCCTGCCCCTGCCTGCCCCTTCCTGCCCGTCCCTGCCCGTCCCTGCCCATCCCTGCCAGTCCCTATCCATCTCTCCCCGTCTCTGCCCGTCTCTGCCCATCTCTGCCCCTCCCTGCCCGTCCCTGCCCCTGCCTGCCCATCCCTGCCCATCCCTGCCCGTCTCTCAGGGAGAGATTCACGGGAGCAAGGCTGATTTCTCCTATTTCCGAGGGCTGGGAGGGAGTCCAAGGGAGAGGACAGGACCTGGTGACGGCCTGCCCTGCGTGTGGCCACCTGGCGGAAGGAGCAGGAGGACGCGCGGTGGAGGGAGGGCCTGTGCAGCCGCGCACCCTCTTCCGCCCAGTGCTGGGCCGCCAGGCGCCTGTCCAAGCCCCTCTGAGCCCCGCGGCCCTGAGGGTGGGCTCCAGCCTCCCTGCGGCCACCTTCAGACATGCAGTCCCTTTGCCCTGGGCCTGGGAAGCTTGTGGGTGGTGTTAGAGGCCTGCTCTGGCACCAGGGCCTGTGCTGTTGGCCCCCGCGCAGGGCACCTTGGTGAGGGCACAGGGTCTCTGCAGAGGGGGGCTGTGGACGGGGGCTGGGTTCTTCCCAGGACTCTCCAGGGTGAGCGGATGAGAATGGCCAGCGAGGCCACTGTGAGGCCCGGAGCACACGGGCAGGGTGTCCTCTGGAGGGTGCCGCCGGGGCATCACAGTGTCCCCTCACACTGCTCCCCACACGCCGCCTATCACTGCCCTCTCTAAGGTGGACACTTGGCTCTGGGCCTTTCTCCCCTCAGCCCTTGGCAGGGACAGGCCCACTGGGCCCTGCAGGGTGTGTTGGGCTCACTGGGAGCCCGCGGGCAGGGCCTGAGGGGCAGTGGTACTGCCCTGCGGCTGCCTGTGGGGGCTGGGGACCCCGGGCTGTCCCTGCTCTTGGAAGGCCCCCACTGCTGTCCGCCTCTGGGATGGCCCTGGCTGGAGCCCACCCTCGCTCCAGTCCACCCTCTGCTCCTGGCCCCATAGGCCCAGCCTAGAGTCGAGGCTTGTGTCCCCTGAGGCAGGGTGTCCCCTGTCTAGGTCAGAGGGCACCTCACACCCAGCATGGGGCCCACCTCAGTGTGCACGCTGTGTCGAGAGCAAGGTCACCACCTCGGGTGAGAAGTAGGGAGCGTCCCCTGTTGCTCCCTGTTCCTGGAACTCAGAGGACAGAGGGCAGAGTGGACACCCAAACGCTGTCAGCTGGACCTGCTGCCACAGTCCTTCTGCCACGCTCTCCTGCCCACTGAGCCTGAGAGCACTGACCATGCGGCCTCCTGGGGCCTCAGTCCTGGTCTCCTGCAGCTCAGCCTCAGATTATGAAGATGTGGGGAGCACCCCACTCACAGGAGGGTGTGGGACCCCTACCCACTCACAGGAGGGTGACTGTGGGTAGACACAGTGTCAGCCGCCCCTCTGCCTGTGCCGTGTGAAGCGCACACCTCCGGCCAGCCAAGGGACAGGCTGAGCCTCCAGTGGACACGACGTGGGTGGTGTGCAAGGGCAGGTGAGTTTCTTGGTGGCAGAACTTATCAGAGCCTTTGGGAGGTAGTGTGCCCTGGGGCACTTCTAGAAGTGAGGAGCTTGCAGGTGACATGAGGCGGTCTCTCCTTGGTAACTTGTGCCGACAGCCACCTGAGGGCTAGTGTCCCCCGAGCCCAGGCTGGAGGAGGCTGTCCTACCTCCTGGGCATGGGTGGCTGCTGAGCGCAGTGCAGGGACCCAGAGCTTCCCAGCTGCAGTGTCCCTCTCACTCTGCGGGCCAGCGAGGGTGCCCAGTGTGGGGAGAGCCTCACCAAGACAGAGCCAGAGGACGGGCCGTGGGGACTCTGAGGACACGTGTAGAGACGGTGGCCACAGGCGGCCCTGGAATACATGGGTGTCCCCATCAGTGGGCCTGAGGACGCCGTCTTCTGTGGCAAGGGGAGCCCAGCAGATTGACCCCATGAAGGGTCTTGGGGTGGGGGGATGGTGCCGTCCTGGCTGCAGAAAGAGGACCTGTGCCCCCAGGCAGAGCTGCCCGGGCCACAGTGGTTCCCCGCAGCACAAGGACTGTTCCCCAAGAGGAGCCCAAAGTCCTGTGGGCAGGAAGGAGCGCCACCCCGCTGAGCCCTCGTGCACCCTGCGGAGAGGACGCAGGTGGCCGTAGCTGCCTTTCTGCACAGGCAGCGTGACCTGCAGAGGGGCAGCAGCCCCTGGACACGGGCAGGGGTGCAGGAGGCCACGGCCCCCCTCAGCGGAGGCCGGGTCTGTGGCACTGTCGGGGCGGGCGTCTCCGCCGGCCTCTGGACTTCTGCTTCTGGGTCTGCAGAAGGCCTCCCGAGTGTTCTGAGACACAGGCGGCCCTCTGAAGAAGCAGGGAGTCCTGCAGAGCAGGGCAGGCCGACCACCACAGCCCGCAGGCCTGCAGGGCTCCTGGAAGGGCTTCGGCCCCCAGGCCACTCCTGG
The DNA here is from genome assembly GCF_045843805.1 of Urocitellus parryii. Taxonomy (NCBI): domain Eukaryota; kingdom Metazoa; phylum Chordata; class Mammalia; order Rodentia; family Sciuridae; genus Urocitellus; species Urocitellus parryii. The sequence continues at coordinate 282,536,469 of NC_135531.1, forward strand.
GGCCACAGGCAGGGCTCCCATGGCCGCTGCCCCCTCCAGGCCCTGATGGTGGCGGCACCTCTAGCCCCTCAGCCAGTGTGTTCTGTGGGAAGTGCCGGCTCCCAGCCCAGGGGTCCTGCTCCGTCCAGCAGTCAGTGAGCCACGCCTAGTGCCCACCAGATGCCCAGCTGGCTGCACAGCTGGGCCTCCTCAGCCTGGGTGCTGCTGTGGGGCTTCAGGTCCACGCCGTGCCCCTGGGGAGAGTGGCTTCATGCTGGTAGGTCCGTCTCCTCAGGGGTGTGCTCAGCAGTCATTAGCCCACATCTGGTAGACAGTAGGCACTCATTAATGCTCCTTTTGTCTTCTTTCCAAGAAAGCAGAAGATGAACAGAACCAAAGAGCCTCCCCAGGGCCAGCGAGGCCCGCCCTCCTCTGTTCCTGTCCTTTCTGCCCGAGGGTGACGCGGGACCTGGCAGTCAGCACAAGAGCTGGTGAAGCGCCACGACCACAAGCCCGTGTTTCAGAGACACCCAGGCAGGAGACTGGCCTCCTCAGGCCCCAGAGCACCGGGTGCCGGAGAGGATGCACCTGCAGAGACCCAGGAGGCCTGGGGGCGGTGGCACTGGGGGCCTTGGCCAGGCAGCTCCTGGTGAAGCTGAGGCCGTGGACACGGCAGGGGACCTGAGTGCTCCTGCGAAGGGGCATCGGGCTCAGCGGTCACCTGCAGCGGGTGACCCCTCCTCCCCTGGACCCCGTGCACCAGGGGGAATTCCCCAGTCTGTGGGAGGGGGCTGGAGGGGTGCTGGCTGGGCTGGGGTCCCGGGCTCAGCCCTCGGGGCCTGAGGCTGCTCTGACTGGGGGCAGGTCGTTTGCAGACCTGGTTAAGGATCTGGGGAGGAGTCCCTCCTAGACAGGGGCCCTAGGTCCAGTGACTGGTGTCCTGGAGCCCCAGGGCTGGCGGAGGCAGGACCCTGGGGGAACAGGCAGCCGCGTAGGCCTCCAGGGCTGTGAGTGGACCCTGGGTCCAAAGGCCCCTGTTTGTGGGGATGGTCTGCTGCAGCCCAGAGCACGTGCAGCTGGGGTCCATAAGCTTGAAGCCTGGGGCGGGTGGTGGGCGAGCGGTTGTGAGTGTGGTTTCATCCAGGTGCAGGTGGGTGAGCGAGCGCTCCTGCCAAGAGCCACACGCTTACAGCAGACCCTCGGGGGCACAGACCCGGCTCAAGATCAACTCCCAGGAGAGCATCATGTTGGAAGGACAGTCAAGGGTGCAGAAAACCACCAAGATGGGGTGATCCACCGTTCACATGCAGGAAGAGAAGGTGCCCTCTATGAGCAGTGACCTTGGTGCGGAGCTCGCCATGCTCTGGGGACGTGGCGGTACAGCTCAGTGACAAAGAGTGGGGTTGCCGGATTTAATGTGGGTTTCATCACTTAATGCTGTGTGACCTCGACTTAGTTAACCTCTCTGTGCCTTATGGGCACTGTCTGCAGAGAGCTTGTTGGGAGGAGGAGGAGTTGTCAGCAGGTGAGGAGCGACACATCGCTCCCCACAGTCAGAAAAAGTCAACAAATGCGGGTGGTCACTATTAGAGAACAGAAGCAAGAATCAAGGGTATAATGGAAGAACATCCCCAAACGGCAGAGACCCTCGCACGAGGCTGGGTCAGTGCACTCAGAGAGAGAGGAAGACATCCCCAGCTGGAGAGGAAACGGCGGCCTGTGTTTGTCAGAGAATCAGAGCCAAGTTGGGTGTGTCTACACAGGGAAGGCCACGTGGGGACCGCAGAGCTGACGGGGTGGCCGCGCCCGGTGTGGGGCAGTGGAGCAAGCCCCGGGGCACGGCCTGACCAGGAATCCCCGTCCTGGTGTGTCCTGCTGGGCGGGCACCGGGAGGCTGCTCGGGGCCTTGGTGCAGAGTGCAGGCCGGCCAGCGCTGCCCCGCTTCCTGTGGCTGGACGGCACCTGGGAGTCGGGACGTGGCAGGCGGTGGCCGTGCGGCTCTGCAGAGTCCAGGAAGGCCCAGTCCCCAGCTCGCAGTGCTGGCCGTGAGCTGAGCTGGGTCCAGGTCCCTTGTCTGTCCCCCCTCACGCTGCCTGCCTATGCCTGACTCCTGAGCTAGCCGGAGACGGAGGTCCTCCGGGTGCCGCTGTGGGGTGTCGGGGCCCAGAGCTGCACTGGTAACCAGGCAACGCTGGGGAGTTTTAAGCTGGTTGATTACCCAGAAGAAACAAGCCCCCTCCGGTCCCACCTCTCCATCTTGGCAGGGAACATCTGCTGTTGCCAGGCAACGCCACTGCGCATCGCTGGGGGCAGGAGCCGGCCCTGCTCCGTTGCCGGATGCTGCCTCGCACACGCCTCCCCGCCCAGGAGTCGCTGGCCCGTGACCGAGCATGCTGGTCGCTGGACCTGGGCCAGGAGCAGAGGCCAGGGGCCCCTCCTCCCCACACTGCGTGAGCCCAACAACGCTCACAGCTCAGCCTCCTCAGAGGTCCCGGGAAACCGCTCTGAATCACGCGTATCTCTCTGGCCTCTCAGACCACTTTGGCCTTCACCTACACGTGGTGCCGTGGCTCACTGACTGGAAGTGGCCTCGGAGGACAGGCCGTGGGGAGCACCAGTGGCACCCAGCCGTCTTTACCAACAGCCCCTTCTTTGCTTTAGCACTAGACCCTGGTGTGTGCACGTGTGAACATGGGTGTGTGTGCACGTGAACATGGGTGTGTGTGCATGTGGACGTGGGTGTGTGCGCACGTGAACATGGGTGTGTGTGCATGTGGACGTGGGTGTGTGTGTGAACATGGGTGTGTGTGCATGTGGACGTGGGTGTGTGCGCACGTGAACATGGGTGTGTGCACGTGTGAACATGGGTGTGTGTGCATGTGGATATGGGTGTGTGTGCACGTGAACATGGGTGTGTGCACGTGTGAACATGGGTGTGTGTGCACGTGAACATGGGTGTGTGTGCATGTGGATGTGGGTGTATGTGCACGTGAACATGGGTGTGTGCACGTGTGAACATGGGTGTGTGTGCACGTGAACATGGGTGTGTGTGCATGTGGATGTGGGTGTGTGTGCACGTGAACATGGGTGTGTGTGCATGTGGACGTGGGTGTGTGCGCACGTGAACATGGGTGTGTGTGTGAACATGGGTGTGTGTGCATGTGGATGTGGGTGTGTGTGTGAACATGGGTGTGTGTGCATGTGGACGTGGGTGTGTGTGTGAACATGGGTGTGTGTGCATGTGGACGTGGGTGTGTGCGCACGTGAACATGGGTGTGTGTGTGTGTGTGTGTGTGTGTGTGTGTGTGAAGGCCTTTGCACAGGAAGCAGGTCAAGGGGGAGCTGGGCTGGACCACCCCCCACCCGGGCCCCAGCCTCCTCTCTCCCAGCCCGGAGGCCCTCCTAGAGGCAGCTTGGAAACCCTTGTCTGGGTCACCTGGTCTCAGATGGGGACAGTGGCCGCAGACAGGGAAGGAGCCTCCTGGCACTCTGCAGAGGAGCTGGCGAGCTTCAGTGCCAGCTGAGTCCTGGGGTGGGGGGCACGGCTCTCTCAGGGGCACGGGAGCCAGCCCTGGCTGGGAACCCTCCCTTGGAGACCACAACTCCTTCCGGGGGGCCTGGTGAGCTCGGGATCAGGAGCGGTTGACTGGAGGCCTCCTCCTCTAAGGGTTGAAAGGGCCTCGTCACCTGGAAGCCACGCTGCATCCGGCTGCCCCAGTGCCTTTGCGAGTGCCATGCCTCAGCCTGGCAGCCCCTGCATGCCACCTAGGCAGCTCACCGTGTCCTTGGCACTGCTGAGGTCTCCTGGATTTGAGGTGTGGGCCGCGCTCCCTGTGGCTTTCTCAGCGGCCCCCACAGCACCAGGTTGCATCAGGTTTCGTCCGGAGAGCCGCCTCGCTGTGGACGTGAGAGGCACACAGCCGCGCACAAGTTCCCGCCATTGCTGGTTTGATGTCCCCCTCAGAGGGGGACGGTGGGGAAGTGACTTCAGAGTATGGCCAGGGAAGCAAACTCATCTGCCCAGACGCAGCCATAAAATGCTGTGGCATAAAAGACCCCAAGGTCCTGCAGGTGAGACGGCTTCTCTGCACTGCCCAGAGTGACCGCTCTCATGCCAACACCACCCCGACTGGCCGCCAGAGCCCTTCCTACCCCTCCCCTGCACCTTCACACCTCCCCTTAGGCAGGACCCTCTTCGCTTCAGGGGCTCCTGGCCCCAGAAGGACCTGACTGGCCCCTGCAGCCTGCAGAGATCCCTCCCACCCTGCCGCCTGCTGGGTGCCCTAGGGCGGCCTGGTGCAGGCCGCTGCCCCTCGCTCTGTTGACAGACCTGCCCCCTTGTGCCTGCTCTTCCCCCTCCAGGGCACTCTGAGCCTTGCACAAGGAAAGCCCAGCACCCCTGGGTCTGCCCACGCTGTCCCTCTGCCTGCAGTGCCCGGGAGCACCTGGGCCAACAGCGAGCGCTGGCTCTGTGGGAAGACCCCCCCCGCCGCCGTCCTTCGCTCATTCAACAAGTGCTCACCACGCCGGCCGAGTGGGTGCTGAGTGGGGTGCTGCTCGGGCTGGGGAGCCGGTGTCCCTGCTCGTCCTGCCTCCCCACAGCCATGAACAGCAGCTCCTGAGGCTGTCGCTGCAGGACTGAGGCCGGCTCTGCCGTGGGGAACCTTGGCAGTGACCCCTGGCGAGCAGCAGTGGGGCAGGTGGGGGGCTGGAGGGAGCACGGGGAGACGTGCTCTCTGAGCAGAGTGACCCGGCCATCCACACACGGGTGTGCGAGACTCTGCTGCCCGCCTCGCCTCTCAGGGAGCAGAGGTTTGTACAGAGGAGGAAATGTGGGGGCAGCAGGCCCGCTCACCTCTGCGGAGAGCAGGGTGGCACACGTGGCCTCTCTGCAGGTCTCGGGCCTGGGTGCTGGTTGCAGTGCCCCGTGGGCAGGGCTGGGACAGCACCAGCGTCCTGGGACCTCAGAGCCCTGTGCAGCACAGCCACGGGAGGCTGCGGGTTCTGCTGACCTGGCTCTGCTGACCTGGCTCTGCTGACCTGGCTCTTTGTGCGATGAGTGCTGCGTATTCTCCCTGGAAGAGGGGGATTGCAGGGTGGGCTCAAGACAAATGAGGGGCCACTGGAAGGCCCAAGAGAGCACGTGTCGCCTTGGGCAGCAGCAGTGGCAGTGGCCCTGCGGATGTCCACCCAGACACGCTCTGGTGCCAGGCCCTCATCCAAACACCCTGAGGGGGCAGGGAGGAAACTGAGGCTCAGGTGCGTAACTCGCCCGGGGGGCACAGACGGTGAGAGACAGTGGGAAGCTGGCAGCAGACGGGGCGCCTGAGCCCTTTGGCGCACTGCAGAGGGGCATGTGTTCCAGACAGGAAGGACAAGGCGTGTGAGAGTCCACACTGTTCAGAGGACGTTGGCCAGGCATTGTGCTGGAAGGGGAAGTCCTGGTCCTTGGCTTGGTGGATAAAGGTGGTCAGCTGCAAAGGGGAGACCCCGCCAGGTCCCCTGGGCAGTGTGGTCCCTGGGCAGTGTGGTCCCTGGGTAGCATGGTTCCTGGGCAACATGGTCCCTGTGCAGCATGGTCCCTGGGCAGCATGGTCCCTGTGCAGCATGATCCCTGGGCAGCGTGATCCCTGGGCAGTGTGGTCCCTGGGCAGTGTGACCCCTGGTAGCATGGTCCCTGGGCAGCATGATCCCTGGGCAGTGTGGTCCCTGGGCAGTGTGACCCCTGGTAGCATGGTCCCTGGGCAGCATGATCCCTGGGCAGTGTGGTCCCTGGGCAGTGTGACCCCTGGTAGCATGGTCCCTGGGCAGCATGGTCCCTGTGCAGCATGGTCTCTGGGCAGCACGGTCCCTGTGCAGCATGGTCCCTGTGCAGCATGGTCTTTGGGCAGCATGGTCCTGGGGCAGCATGGTCCTGGGGCAGCATAGTCCCTGGGTAGCATGGTCCCTGGGCAGCATGGTCCCTGGGCAGCATGGTCCCTGGGCAGCGTGGTCCCTGGGCAGCGTGGTCCCGGGGCAGCATGGTCCCTGGGCAGTGTGGTCCCTGGGCAGTGTGACCCCTGGTAGCATGGTCCCTGGGCAGCATGGTCTCTGGGCAGCATGGTCCCTGGGCAGCATGATCCCTGGGCAGCGTGGTCCTGGGGCAGCATGGTCCCTGGACACTGTGGCAGTGCTCTGTGGGTCTTGGGGTCCCCTATGTCCATGTCTCTCCTGACACAGGAAGACCCCGCTCCACTCTGGCGTCTCAGCCTCTTGTTTGCCTGCAGGACACTGCAGAGTAGCCCTGCCATGTTGTAATAAGCTTCTGGAGTAACTGAAGCTGAGCTGTCCGGTGGTTGCTGCCCTCACTGGGGCTTTGGCTTCCACAAGAGCAAGGCCAAGCCTTGGGACTCTGCAGCACATGCAGGTGGACACTGTGAGGTGGGGTCCTTGGGGGAGCATCGCCTGACCCCCACCTGCAATCCTCCTCTTCCGCCTGCTGCTGTGGGCTTGGTGGTGAGGCCTGGGGCACTTCCGAAGTCTTCCTGCAAAGTCCACAGGGACACAGGCTGGCCAGGGAGCAGGCCTCCACAGCACTCTGGCTGCGTCCCCATAGCTGGAGCCCTGGGGTCAGAGCCCTCCTGACCGGGGTCCTGCCCAAGGGCCCACCTCTGCTCTGCTGCGCCAGAGACCACGCCTTCAGCACGAGCTGTGGGCGCCAGTCCACCCCAGAGCTGCCGTTTTGCTGGATTTCCAGCCGCTAGCCTCCAACCTGAGAGAGAGCCCCCGGTTGGTGTGGATTTGCGGCGGCATCCTCAGGAGGTGAGTCCGACCCACAGCCTGGAACCCGGAGGGACGACTCGCACGTCTCTGGCCGCTGAGAGTGACTGCCTGCTTTCCTTCCCGTCCCCACGCTGCCAGGTGCAGGTGGGGCTGGCCCAGAGGCCCACGTGAGTCAGCGCAGGAGAGCTCAGGGTGGACGCTGGCGTGGGAGAGCCCTAACCCGGGCAGCGCGTCCGCCCCTGATGGCGATGGACTAGGTGCTGACTGTGGGTGTGCCTGTGGGTGTCCATCTTGTCCTGGTTGAGCAGAGCGTCCCTCTGCCTCCTGACCACGTCTGGAGCTGCGTCCCTGCTCCACACTCCGCCACGGTGCTCTCTTCACCTGGGCCCCAGGGCGGGGACCTCTGAGGCCGCAAGCCCCGGTGAAGTCCCCTCCTCTAGCTGCTTTCGTCAGTTCTTTGGGTTCAGAAGCAAAAAACCCCAACACGTGCAGCCTCAAAAAGGGACCCAGAGAGCCACCAGGCACCCTGTACCCCTGTCCCCAAAGGCACCCTCCTGAGTAACTGTGGTGCAATATCATGACGGGAAATGGCCATCCATAAGGCCACTACTGGCTGCCGCCACCAGCATCACGCACACTACTGGTGGGCATCAGCCCAGAGCAGCTTCCCACACCCAGAGGCCACTGAGCGAGCACCCAGGGGCCTCCTGCTGCCTTCTGCCTCGGCCACCCTCCCCTGCACCACCTGTGACCACTGGGCTCTCCTCCACCTCCGTGGCTACTGCTTAGGAACTGCCCACTGCCTGGGCATCCTCATGCCCCTCTGAGGTCACCCAACCTCTTGATTGTGGCTGAGCAGGAGCCCACAGTGGGGGACAAGGGGCTGGACCCCTCACCTGCAGAAGGGCATGGAGACTGCAGCCTGGAGCCCCCTGGCCAGGATAGTGTGGACGCTGCCTGTGGGTCTCTGAACCTCGGCTTCCTCTCCTTCTCTGGGGTGGACACCCAGGGTGCGGCCCCCGTGGTGGGGACAGGTTCAGTTGGGGAGAATTTTGATGTCTTCCTTCCTGGTGAACTGAAAGGTAATGTCACGCGTCAGAGACTTCTTTCTCATAATAATCCAGCTCTCAAATATAAGGAACAGTAAAGTGGAAGTTTAAAATATTAATATCTTTTCCCAAATGCTTGCATCTATGATCCTGGGCTGACAATTTTAATGACTTTTTATCTGCAAAAGTCTTCAACCTTTTTTGCACAGCAGATAGCTGAATCGAAATGAAAAACGGAACCGGACAGTTTTTACACTGCCAAGTTTTATCAGCCTCCATTTTCTGCGGCTGCGGATGCATTTTAATCATCTTTACGTCTCATCCACCCTTGATTTCTTTTTGTTCTGAAGTTTCCACGCCATGTCATTCCCTGCCTCATTTTAAATTGCTTACATATTTAAAGTCTGGCTCCTTCCTCTCTGTCTCAGAATCACACACACCTACGGTCTATTTTTATCCCTCAGAACTTAGAATAAAATTGGAACTCGGCATCTAGACCTCATTTAGAGGCCGCCCTCCCCCTGCACGGTCCAGGGGGCCCGGGCTGCGTGACTGCCGGCTGCCCTCCCTGGGCGAGAGGCTCAGTGCTGTCCTCCTGTCCACCCTGTCAGGGGAGCTCGTGGTCACCGTGGTCTGTGGATGCTTCTCAGTGCGTTTTCCTTTCCTCCTTGACAGTTTCCTCCTCGGTCCCTGCCTGGGGGGTCTTGGTCCTACTCTGCCATTGTTCTGAGACTTCGGAGCCTGGGACAAGCTGAACAGGCCAGGGACCAGCTCCCTCATGACCGCCCCCGAGGGTGGTGGCCTTACCATCGGACTAACACGGAGCCTGATGGGAGGGGTGCATCCTCTCTGACGTCGGCGTCACACCCGACAGGGTGACACGGAGACCACTGGGGACATCTGCCACCTTCCAGGAATGTGCAGGGCTGGGTTACGTGAAGGAGGGACATAGAGGGAGCTTCCCAGTGGGGTCCTCGCACCGGGGGACAGGCCCTTTGAAGTTCCCTTCACATCCCATGGTCTCCAGCCTGGGTTTGGCTTTGGACAGTTCAGCCTCTGGCCATCTAGCGCCACTGTGCCTCATGAGAGAGTCCTGGGGTGGGGGAGAGTGTCCGGCCCTGCTCTTGGGGCCCCACTGACTTGCTGGGCCTGGGACGGGGGCTCTGGGCTGCTGGCTCTCTTTCATCCCTGCACGTCTGGTTTCCGGGTTCGTGGGTCTCCCCCACGTGCAGACGCAGTGGCTGCAGGTGGAGGTGATCTGGGGCAGGAGGAAGCTGAGGTTCTGGGGCTGGACCTGGAGGAGGGCAGTGGAGCCTGCTGGTGCAGATGGGGAGCACGGGGCTGGGCGCTGTCGGAACCAGCTAGGGCGGCCGTCTGAGCAGGGAAGCCTTGCTGCCTCTCAGTTAAAGAGGGCTGGGTTTTGGAATATAAATGGATAATAGGTTTATCTCTGATGAATGAGTTTTGACTGGCATGAATAATTGCTGCCTAGGAAAAGAATTTTAAGTTCCTTTATACCTCCTGGCAAATCCCACTGATTTAGGATGCGGAAAAATTTAGAGACAATTGTGTGCTTCGAAAATCACCTGGGTCAGCACGTGGCCAGAAGGCAGGCACTGAGGGCTGAGTCTGGCCTCCCCGGGACTCTCGGGTGGTTTCAGTTAGTAACTGTTATTCCTGCTCCGAGTACGGCTCTCGACAGCAGCTCAGTGGGTCAAGAGAGCCCAACCACAGCGACCTGGGCCCTTCGTCCCATTTAGGAAAAGAAGCCTTCTCCTGGTGCCCAGGAGGACCTGCGAGGGCCGCGCCAGGGCTGGATTTGACGTCTGCAGGAGCCCTACCTGCAGAATCACAGGGCGGCTCCTTCACTGGGTCTGAGGGAACATTTGGAAACATGGCTACCCATCTGCGATAGGGTGCATTTATTCTGTGGCCATCAGACCTTCTTGTTTGGAGAGCTTGGGAAGAAGGATGAAGGAGCAGCTCTTAGCAGGGCAGCCCACGCGGCCACTGGGTAGTTTACAAACTGATGCTGCCAAGTGAGCCTAAGGCCAAAGGGCTCAGAGCCAGGAACCAGGGCATGGAGCCTCCGTATGGCCAGACGTGCATGGAGAAGAGGGCCCTACTGGGGGTCCTGAGACCTCCCGCACCCCCTGCAGCGGCAGCCCCTGCCTCCCAGACCTGCTGTTTCTGTGTGTGAGGCACCTGCAGCCACAGCCCCTCATCCTGGTCTTTTCTCAGTATTTCGGCTGAGGTTTGCCTCAGGCTGTGTGTGGCAGTCACGGCTCTTCTCTGTAGAATGGGAACAATAGCACTCACCTGCAGGGCCTGGTGGGTTGGCTCAGGCCAGGGTGGGTGAGAACAGGGGGCAGACACACAGACCCGCAAGAGAGCTCGGGACTCACGTTCCCAGTCCCGAAGGCCTGGGTTCACACCTCAGCACTTGGGGTTTGAAGCTCAGCCAGACCCTTCATTCTGAACGGTGCATCAGCAGGTTTGGAGCAGGCCCTTCCAGCATCCTGGAGGACTTGGGAGATCCCCTGGGTGCCCAGACCAGGCGGGGTGTCCAGAGCCATCTGCACTGTCCCCTCCTGCTGCTGCCTGGCCAGGAAGACTGCTGCACCCTGGTGGGTCCCAAGTGGTTTTTTGCTCCCACCCTGGACCCTGGGTAAGAAAGCCCAGAAGGAGTTAAGGAGGGTCTGGCCGACCTCAAGGTCCTGGGGGACACTGGCCAGTGAGCCTGAGGGTGGTGAGGAGCCTGGCAGGGAGCAGGGCAGCTCATACCAGGTCAAACCACCAAGAACAGGCCTGTCCGCTCTCGGGCCCTGGCACATCTGTGCCCTGGGGGCCAGGCAGAAAGGGTCCTCTGGCTCTCACGTAGCAGGTCCACACATTCAGTCCCCTCCACAGCAGGCCTGCGCTTCCACGTGTCCAGGGGGAATATTGTTCATTATCTTCCCTCTCAATTTAATCAATCCACATTCCGTAATGAACCTTGAAATTTCAATTAAACACATCATGACTAATCAGCAAGAGCAGTGGCGGTTGCGGCTCTCGCAGCCCTGGGCGGTTGGCGGTGCCAGGCTGTGCCCCACCCTCCTGGGAAGGAAGGGCTCAGGAACCCGCCTATCTTCCCTTCCCGGGAAAGACGGGAGTGGCCACGGCGGGTGAGAGGCCTGGCTGGCCCAGGCTGCGGGGCTTGTGGGTCCGTCTTGCCTCGGTGCCCTTGGTGGGTGCCTGGTGGCTCAGCAGAGGTGCCAGGGCCGAGCAGAGGACTCTGCCATCAGAGGAAGCCACGGCCTCCTGGAGGCAGGTGTGCGGCCATGCAGAGCAGCGTGGGTCAGTTACGGCTGGGATTTGAAATGTCCCCAAAGGCCACATGCAAAAGGTGTCGTCACCAGCCTGTGGTGCTGTTGGGAGGGGTGCCACCTTCAGGAGGGGCCTACCAGAGGAAGCGAGGTCACTGGGCCTGCCCTGAGGGGGGTGGCGCCCTGGCCTCTCCCTTGTCCTTCTTTCTCAGTGGCCACGGCCAGCAGCCTTGCTCCCCTAGGTGCTCCTGGCCTGAGGTTCTGCTGGCCACGGGCCCAGAGCCATGGGACCTATGAACCCTGGCCCAGTAAGCCTTTCCTCCTGGTGTCTCCGAGCTGGCCGAGGCTGGACCGCAGGACACTCGCTCCCTCAGCTCTCCGACAAGGGCACCGTGGGCTCTGACTCCAACAGCTGGGTTCCTGGGAATCTCCTGCCGAGTGGAGAGGACACCAAGCCGGAGCCCCGCTGTGCAGGGGCGGCTCGCGGGGACCCTGCTGGCTCCACTGTCATTTCCTGGGCCTCTTGCCCTCCCCACCCCTCCTGCTGCGCCTCTGCCCAAGCCCTCCACCCCCGGCCCCTGCTAAAGCCCCCGCCCCAGGAGGAGCTGACTGCCCTACCTGCTGCAGCCGGAACTCCTGACCACGAGGCCCAGGTGGTCCCCGGCTGCCTCCTGGCCCCTCCCTCGGCCCCCTCCCCAGGTTCCAGTGCGCTCACCTCACCTCTGCTTGCTGGGTGCTGAGCTTCCACGGCCCCTTCCCACCTCCTGTCTGGAATCTGGGGGCTGCTGGAGGTCTGCATGCCTTCCCAGCAGCGGCTCTGCTCAGGGCCACTGGCCATCGGTCTCTCTCAGGAAGACCCTCCAGAGCTGCTACCCCTTGCTCCTCGGACACCACCTGCCCATGGACATAGTCCTTCTCACTGAGTGCGCTCCTGGGTTGGGCCTGGGAGACTCCTGCTCCCTCCCAGAGTGGACACTGTCCAGCCTAGCCCCTGTCTGGGCACCACCTTCTCCAAGGAGGGCCGTTTCCTGCATTCGAGGTCCTGACCTGCCAAAGCTCTGGGTTCGACACGTGGCCCTGGGAGGGGGCTGTGGCTGGGCACAGGGGAGCACCTTCGGCCGGGCTGGAGCCTGGTTCTGGCTCCTGAGCGTGGGAGCTGAAGGAAAGCCCTAAGGGTGGTGCCTGAGGTTTCCAGGACCATTGGCGCCACCCCTGTGGCCATGGCCATGCTGTCCATGCACCTGCCCCTTCTCAGAGATGGACCTTGGCCACGTGGGGCCTGGGCGGCGCTGGGCACTTTACCTCCACCTCCCGGCTGCAGTGACCAGGGACCATCCTTGCCTCTGTGCAGGACACTCTGTAGTGGACTCGTGCTCGGGAGCTCCAGAGGGATCAGGCTGGACGTTCCTGCACCCCCATCTGCCAGTGCCCCAGCCTGTTCCCCAGCCCCACCCTCAGGCTGCCCCCAAGAGCTCTCCCTCCGTGGGTCTCTCACCTAGGAACCCTGCTTGGGCTCTGCCTCCTGGGGATGCGATGAGGACCTTTAGCTGAGATGTGCCCTGTGTCCTACAGAGGCTGAGCCTCGAGCTGAGGGGCTGCGTCCCACAGGGCAGCTGCGGAGCTGGGGCAAGCCCGCTGCTACAGCAGAGCAGCACCGGTGACGAAGGGGTGGCTGTGCCCATGTGCGACAGACGTATCCACAAAAGTGGGAACGGCCCGCTGCCTTTAAACCTGTGGCCAGGTGTGACTCCCTGGGGAGGGGGCTCTGCTTTTTATTGAAGCGTCACGAGTTCCTCCATCACCAGTCAAGGGGTAGGAAAAGCTGGAGTGACCCCACTCAGCTTCTGGGCTCCTGCCCAGTCCTCCAGCACTGTCCCCTCAGTGCTCACTGCATGTCACCTAGAGCCCGAGAGGCGACCAGTGTCCCTGCTCACACACCAGAGGAGAGGTCAGGGCAGCGTGACCGCCTGACCCACATCCTAGGCCTGTCTGGTCTGGGCTTGGCCTTCAGGCATGCCTGTCTGTCCATGCAGGACGAGAGTCCCACAGAAGCAGGCAGCCCACACAGGAGTCGGGCCCTGCCAGGCCGCCAGGCTCCATCGGGGTTTCAGTCCCACGGGAGACCTCAGCTGTGCAGAGCGCCAGGCCCCTGGTAGGTGGACAGTCCGGCTGAGCCCTGCTGATGCGCTTGCTGGGCCAGGGCCGCCCCGGGGGCGTGTTCAGCTGGGGCAGGGACAGGACAGTGTAGGCTGTAAGGAGCAGGTCCCAGCACTGTCCAGTGTGTGAGACTGGGGCCTTAGTGAGAGGCCCCTGGGTCTCTGAGGATTTTCCTAAGGGGGAGAGAAGCAGGGCTGAGCCTGGCGCCCACCCTGCCCATGGCCAGGGGCGCACCTAGGCCCACTCCTCAGGGCACAGCCGCCCTCCGGGTCAGGCCAGGCGGGCAGACAGGCGCTGCCGTTTCAGGTCATTCCGGCAGGATCGCCGTACCAGAGGGCGGGGGGCGCCTCCGCCTCCTCCTCCATCTCGTTCCCAGGAGGAGGCTGGGGAGGCAGGAAAGGCCTGGTCCCCGAGGTTGACCTGCTGACTCTGGTCCCCTGGGAGGGAAGTGGGAGGAGACCTGGAGGTGTGGCAGGGCCTGGCAGGGTGAGGGGAGTCCAGAGAGCACCCACAGCCCTCACTCTGCCACCAGACCCGGGGCCAGGCCTGGGCTCAGCCGCCTGCTGGTACCGGGGCTGGGAGTTGAAAGCCTCCGGAGGAAAGAGGTCCCCTGACCCTGAGCCAGGCCTCGGCAGGCAGGCCCCTCCGGGGCTCTGGGGAGAAGTGGGTCCTGGCCACTTCCAGCGTCCAGAGGCACCCACGAGCCTTGGCTGTGGCCCTCTCCCAGCAGCCGGCACCGGGAGGGGCTGGAGCCAGGCGCCTGCAGCTCTGGGAAGGCTCTGCCCTGATGCAGCGGGTTCAGAGGTGGCGCTCTGGGGAAGTGACAGGGTCGCGCGGGTGCGGCCTCATCCCTGGGTCTACCCTCTGATGGCTGGGCAGACTCCCGGGAGGGACTCGGAGGGGGAAGCCCGTCACTGGGACACGCCCAGAGGCCCCTCTGGCAGAGCTGAGCAGTTTCCTCCACGGAGCCCCACGGAGGTGTTCCTACCTGGGGACGGCCACCCATGGACAGCAGCCGCCGAACCCGTGAGCCACAGTCAATCTGTCCTCCTTCAGCTGCTCTTGCCAGTGTTCTGCTCTCAGTGACAAAAGGCTGACGGACACAACGTCTTTGCGTCCCTCCCTCTGCTGCTCTCGTGGTCAGCGCTGACCCTGCTGCCTCCTCGCTCCCCGTCCAGGCCCTTGGATGACGCTGACCCCCCAATAACCCCTCTCCAGGTTGCTGACTCCTTCCCATCTGCCCTGGCCCTTGCCATGGGAGCCACAGGTCCACAGGCCTGGGAACTAGGATGTGCAGCTGGTGGGGGTGGCCAGAGGCCCAGCCGAGAACCCTGCAGGCACGGGGTGCAGATAGCCTGGGGTGCAGACCGCAGCCACAACCACGCAGATCTGAAAACAGATCTTTCCTCTTGCCCTGCCTTGACTGCCCTGCCCACTGACACGGGCGCTGGGCGGGGAAGGCAGTGGAGGACCACCGGCCCTCCTTGCAGACTTCCCAGGCTGTCCATCACCCACTTCATGGAGAATGGCTCTCAGGGAACTGGTACCCTGCTGCGGGCCAGCCCTTCACATGGGCTCTGTGGAGGGGGTGGGAGCTGGCCCAGGAGGACCAGTGGCAGTTCTTTGGACACAGAGACAGGGCTGTGTTTTGGGTGGGCCGTGGCACAGCCTGGGGGAACCTGCCCTGCTGGGGTGGAATGAGCAGGGTGGGGCCTGGCCTGTGCAGACAGGAGTGTCCACCCCAGGTCCAGCGGAGAGGGACTGAATGGAGCCTGGTTCCCTCCACTTCCTGGGGGTTTCCCGCGGTGCTGTCTTAGCCTGGGCTGGCGTTTCCCGGGGAGCTGGTACGGGACGTCTTCCACCTCGCTCTCCATTTCTACCCCTCACCCAGGACACTGCGAGGGCAAATTCCTTTGAGTTTGAAGTTCTCAACCTGCACTCTGCAGGCATCTGTCCATGGGCTGTATCCAGCTGACGGACCACACTGGACAGTGCCCTGCCTTGAAGGGTCATAAGACGCCAATCGTGGAAAGACGTCCCAGTCCTCCAGGACACAGGAGCAGCCCTGGGTTAGCAGCTGGCTCCTGGGCCTCCCTGGCAGACGGCTGCCTCGATAGCCACAGGCCAGCAAAGCCGGAGCCAGCCTTCAGGGCGCAGACTCCACTGGCCACTGGGGGCTGGGTCAGGGCCCTCTCCAAGCAGCTGTGATGCAGGACCTGCAGCTGGCCAGACGGCTTCTGTCCCCAGCCCTGTGTCCCCATGATGGCAGTCACCAGGACCACCTCTGGGGGTCAGGCTCCAGATGCCCATTTAAGCTAGTTCATAGGAACAGGATGGGATGAGGCTTGGATGCACCCAGTGGGATCTTGTCATTTTGAGAACCCTCGCTCTCCATATGTCTTTCCCCTGGAGGTGGCGCAAGGTCCCTGGGAGACTCCATGAGAAAGTCATCAGTGCCTGGGGCCCTTTAAGGGCAGGATCTGGGAGAGGACAAGGACAGGGGTGGAAAGCAGAAGACATCCAGACAAGGCCTGTAGCTGAGCCGACACCCTCACACCAGGCGGCCTCTCCCTTTTGTTGAGGTCCGGAGACTGTGCAGGGTGTGGGCCTTGGGAGGCCCGGGACACGCCGGGGAGTCGGCCCTGCAGCTTGTGAATTCCTGTGAGTCTAAAGTTATTTTAAACTAGGAAGACTATAAAAAGAAGTCACGTCACTGCACTTAAGACACGAGGAACGTTCCCAGTTAATCCTCCCTCAGCCCGGGAGGCTGCCACAGCCCCATTTTGACAGCTGAGGAAACGCGCTTCCTGAAGCCAGCGACGGTGCGTCAGGCTGGGCACGGCCCGCCTGTCCTGGAGCCGCTGGAGGGTCCCCATCTTGGCTGCTGGCCAGGGCCTGGGGCAGAGCTGGCTGCAGGTCTGCAGTGCCCCTCCAGAGCCTGCCGCACCTGCGGGTCCCAGGCTGCCCCTCCCCTGATCCCCCACAGCAGTGTCAGTAACATTATTAAAAATGTCTTCCTGGTCCCTGCTCGGGGCTGGCGCAAGCCTAGACTGCCCAGAGCCCCCCGGGGTGTGAGCCCCCAGGCCCCAGACTCCCCGAAGGCCCCGCACGAGAGGCAGAGCCCTGGGGAAGTCAGGAGCCGGGGCCACTCTGCCTCGTCCTGCTCCCTGCGCTGGCTCGTGGCCCAGCTGTGGCCCGGTAGCCCCTGGTCGCTTGTCTTTGAAGGTCCCAGGGAAGGTGGGAAGGTGGGAGGTCCCCACTCTTGTGCGGGTTTTCAAAAGCCTTCCTGTGCAGGGTTCCAGGTCCCACGAGAGCGTGACCCGGTACAGTGGGCGCCATGGTGCTGGGCTCGCCCTGCAGGTGAGGCAAGGCCGCCGTCTCCTTCCCCGCTCGGCCCGTCCCTCCCTCCCTCCTGTTCTCCCCCTTGGTTATTCTGGATTGGCCTCAAAGGTGAGAGCCACCGGTTTCAGGGAGAGGCCGAGTCACCTCCCGTGTTCTCAGGCAGCAGTGTCCCCATCGGGGACCCTGGGAAGCCGCAGCTGTGCACCCCCCACACTGCGTGGATGGTTCATCTTGACCCACGCGACCTGCCCCCAGCGGAGGCTGAGGTCCAGAGAGAGAGGGTTGGCACTGGGGAGGAGAAATGGCCCTTGCCACGACCCCGCCTCAGGGCCCTAGCACCCAGGGAGAAGGGCGGGGCTGGGCCTCTCGCCCAGTGGAGGCTGGATGTGCTGCAGCCCAACCACCACGTGAGGTGGCACTGGGTGCACAGGTGGGGCAGTGGGTACACAGGAGATGGCAGTTGGTGCACAGGAGGTGGCAGTGGGTGCACAGGTGGGGCAGTGGGTGCACAGGAGGTGGCAGTGGGTGCACAGGTGGGGGCAGTGGGTGCACAGGTGGGGGCAGTGGGTGCACAGGAGATGGCACTGGGTGCACAGGTGGGGGAGTGGGTGCACAGGAGGTGGCAGTGGGTGCACAGGTGGGGGCAGTGGGTGCACAGGTGGGGGCAGTGGGTGCACAGGAGATGGCACTGGGTGCACAGGTGGGGCAGTGGGTGCACAGGAGGTGGCACTGGGTGCACAGGTGGGGCAGTGGGTGCACAGGAGGTGGCAGTGGGTGCACAGGTGGGGGCATTGGGTGCACAGGTGGGGGCAGTGAGTGCACAGGAGATGGCACTGGGTGCACAGGTGGGGCAGTGGGTGCACAGGAGGTGGCAGTGGGTGCACAGGAGGTGGCAGTGGGTGCACAGGAGATGGCAGTGGGTGCACAGGAGGTGGCAGTGGGTACACAGGTGGGGCAGTGGGTGCACAGGAGGTGGCAGTGGGTGCACAGGAGATGGCAGTGGGTGCACAGGTGGTGGCAGTGGGTGCACAGGAGGTGGCAGTGGGTGCACAGGTGGGGGCAGTGGGTGCACAGGTGGGGCAGTGGGTGCACAGGTGGGGGCAGTGGGTGCACAGGTGGGGGCAGTGGGTGCACAGGAGATGGCACTGGGTGCACAGGTGGGGCAGTGGGTGCACAGGAGGTGGCATTGGGTGCACAGGATGTGACAGTGGGTGCACAGGTGGGGCATTGGGTCCACAGGTGGTGGCATTGGGTGCACAGGTGGTGGCAGTGGGTGCACAGGAGGTGGCAGTGGGTGCACAGGTGGGGCAGTGGGTGCACAGGTGGGGCAGTGGGTACACAGTGGGGACACTGGGTGCACAGGTGGTGGCATTGGGTGCACAGGAGGTGGCGCTGGGTGCACAGGTGGTGGCACCGGGTGCCCAGATGAGGACACTGGGTGCACAGGAGGTAGCAGTGGGTGCACAGGAGGTGGCACTGGAGGTGAAAACTGCACCCACTTTGCAGAAGTTGAGCATGTGATCCACAGAGAACAGTGAGGGGCTGATGTTCCTGGGCCACTCCTGGGGACTGCTGTCCCAGGACGGTGACAGCTGGGGCAGAGCAGGCACAGGTGGCGTCACCACGCGAGTGTGGTCTCCTGCAGTGCCTGCAGCTCAGGCTGCCCATCTCGGGGTGGAGGGAGGACTCTCCTGCAGCCGAGCTTGCCCTGGTCTGGGCTTGCCACCTGGAGCCTTCTGCAGCAGGGCCAGCTTAGCCCCGCACAGGAGGCGAGGGGCAGGTGGCACAGATGGGCGGCTGCCATCCAGGCATGCCCAGGCCACTTGTCCACAGAGAATGGGCCAAGGGGCCTGGGCCTCACGTGGCTGGGGACCAGGGAGGCACTCGAGAGGGCTGTGGAACTAGTGTCCACTCAGGACAAGGTGACGGCCTCTGTGGACCAGGAGTCTGTCCAGCCTCGGGGCCGTGCAAGGAATGAGTGATGCATGTGAGGAGGAGCCCCCAGGGGGCCTGGAGAGACAGGGGCTGGGAGACCCCTGGGGACTTGCTTGCTGGGTGTGACATCTCCCCAACTCTCTAGTCACGCGAGACCTGGAGCAATGGGAGCAGCTCCGTGCGGCCTCAGATCCTCTCTCCCCGTCTCCACCTCCTGCCCCCACCCCCGTCACATGATGGGGACTTTGCTGCCCTGTGGCTTCTTGCATCTTCTGCGACAGTCCTTCAGTCCTGTCCTGCCCCGGGGACATCCGTCATGGAATGGTCTCCAGGTGTGCCCGGACACGTGAAGCCAGTGGCCCTGCTGTCCCTCAGTGCTCTGGGCTCACCCCTGAGAGGCTGTGTGGTCACGCCAGGAAAGACGGTGGTGCTGCCCGTCCCCCTCAGTCTTGCTCCCGGGACTGGCCACTGAGAACAGGGGGTGAGGCTCCCGGGCAGTCAGCTCCTCCCAGGACGAGGGGGACCTGAGCTCTCTGTCCCCAGGGGTGGCTGATTCCGTCAGCGTCTGCTGGACCCCAGACGGGCAGCTCCCGTCTCTCATGGCCTTTCCTCCTCAGTGCAGTCCCCGGAACAGGTGGATGGCACCAGCCACAGGGAGGAACCCACAGTAGGCCGGCTGGGCTCCAGCAGCACCCACACAGCCACCCCGGGTGACAGGGATGTGGCCACAGAGTCTGTGGGACAGCTGTCCTGGGACACTCAGCCTGGACACTCCTTCCCACCACAAACTCAACTCTGTCTTCCTTCTCTGCAGCCGAGAAATGGTCAGGCAGGGGACAGGGGTAGGGAGAGGAGGGCACGCAGGACACGGTCACTGGAGGAGCAGTCAAGGCACCTCCTGTTACTTGGATCTAAGAGGGAGGACAGCATGCCGCAGTGGCTCCCCCACACAGACAGCCATGTGGGCTGGGCAGTCCTGATGCAGGTGCTCTGCTTGGGAGGGCAGGAGCCAGGCCTCCCAACGTCCACCAGGTAAAGGAGCCAGGCCTCTGTGATCTCAGCCACCCAGGAGGCAAGGCCGGAGGGCGCAGGTTCAAGGCCAGCCTGGGCAACTGAGCAAATCCCTGACTCAAAAAGTAGATAGGGCGGGGTGCAGCTCAGTGGTGGGTGCTTGTCCCCACATGTGAGACCCTAGGTTCCACCCACCACCCCACAGATCAAATGAAATAAAATAAAGAGCCAATGTTGAGCACTGGCTCTCGGACACGCACCAGCTGAGAGGCACATGCTGCTCGTCCAGGAGCCACCAAGCTGTTAGCTCAGGCCCTGGTGCCCGGGCAAGGAGGGCTGCGGAGACGTCAAAACCCAAGAGCAAAAGCGTGTGTCCTTTGGTGGAGGAACACGGCAGAATGAATGTTCCTGCTAAGAAGGACGAGGAACGAGGGCCCTGCCCTGCCAGACGGCAGCCTTAAGCTACAGAATTAACATAGTGTGGCCTGGCCGGGACGAGGGACGGCCTGATGGATGGATGAGCAGCGCAGGTGTCCTCGGTAATTCACTGCGTTATTAAGGCGATATTTCACGTCAGTGGCACAAGGATTGATTATTCAATAAGTGGTATTGTGACATCTATCTGAGCCTTTGGGGAGAAAAATGAAGTTATAGTCTCTGTTTTACATCTTATGCCAGGTGGGTTAATGCTCAGGGTATGAATATTTAATGTTCACATCATCATGGGAGTGCAGAGAGATTTCTCAGGATTCAACAGATGCAAACCCTGTGAAATGCAAGATGAGCAGGTTTGACAACATAAAGATCTTGACGTCACCCCTCCTTTCCGCCGGCTCCGGGGACACAGGCTCAGACACATGAGCAGCCGGGATAGGAGAGGCACTGGTCCAGGGGGAGCAGGGGAGCCCAGCCAGGTCCCACCCCCACCTGCCTCTAGAGGGCAGAGGCGGGTGCCCCTGGGAGAACCCTGGATGGGCGAGGGCCGGGTTCTGGAACCCGCTCTCCTCTGGTAATGGGGCGAGCCGGGAAGGTCCTGCTGACACTGCTCCTCCCAGCCAGGCCCTGGGATCCCTCTGAGGGCTGACGGTAGGGGCCAGTCCCTCTACCCTGTGGAGAGCCCAGCACCAGCACTGCCGTCAGCATCAGAGGACAGGGAAGGGGTGGGTCAGATAAAGAAATGAGCCTTTAATGTGTGAAGTCACTACTGAGTCAGGACGAATACGAGAGCCAGATGTCCAGTAGGAGGACGGGCCCTCTGCCTCCCGAGCCATGGACACAGCTGCTAGCCGTCCCCTGCAGAGCTGGCAAAGACCCCTTTTGAATGACACTGGTGATAAGGGTTTGGCCTCTAATAGGCCCCTGGGCTCCACGGGTGGGCCGTGAGGGGGAGCTTTCCCCCAGGGCAATGCCTTCCCAAGCACCAGCCGGAGGCGGCCTCCACTCTCCACCTGGCTCCCCGTGCGTGTGTCCAGCCCCGCGCTGCAGTGGCCAGTCCCTCCTGCTGCTGACGTCACCTGCATCTGCGAGGTGGCTTTAGTGTGGGTCTTGACCCTTCACGCCTGCGTTCTTGTTCTTCCAGATTGACCTGGAACTTGTCGATTTCTGCAAAACCCAGGGGGATGGGACTGGGCTGCTCGGAGTTTAGACATTGATCGTGGAGACCGACCCTCCACCAAGGGAACCTTGCATGTGCTGAGACCTTCAGACGCAGATTTCCCGGGAGGTCCCGCACCACCTGAGGTCCACCCTCATCCAGAACGGCTTTGGTCTCTCAGATCGGGCCGTGGTTTCCGAGTAGAGGGTTTGTCCATCTTCTGTTGGGTTCATTTCCAGTAACGTGATGTTGCTGATGCTATTATAAATGCTGCCTTTGGCAGTTTGATTCCTCCTTGTTGGGAACTCACAGAGAAAGGCAGCTGCTTGTCACACTGACTCCGAATCCACGAGCTCCCAAGTTCAACTCTGAGGTGTACAGTTTGTCTTTCAGTTATTTTAGACTTGTAACTACGGGAATGGTCTTGTTTTCACCAGACCAATTGAGCTGGATTTCCGTGTGTGTTTCTGGCTTTGAGGATAGACTGAGGAAGCACTTCCTACACCAAGACGGTGAAAAAGGCCATTTGTGTTTCAGGGGGGCTTTTTGAGGCTTTAGAGTTTAGTACAGAGTATGCAAAGCCTCCTCTTTTCCAGAGGCCGTTTTTAAGTTTTAATGTGCTTCACTCTTCCTGCCTAAATAAATGAATTATTTTGAGTGTGTGACAACGTTGCTCTTGGGATTTTTCCGGATCCTCCGCAGACGTGACTAGAGAGTCGTGGTCAGGGTCACGACATCACGGACGCTCACGTTTATCAGAACTTCAGTTCACTTATCTTTACATGTGGTTTTCAGAAAGATGGAGAGTCAGTGGGGCAGGAACAGTGAAATGTTGATACCTATTGACTTGGGGTGACGGGCTCTTGGGAGTCCGCCATTCCGTCTCCTCACTCGGGTGCACATTTGGAAATCACCAACACGAAGACGACCTAGTCCCTGCCGCCTGTAGGCTCTGAATCTTTCTTTTAAAAGCCTTTCTTCTTATTGTTGAATAATAAATTCTGTGAATCAGCTCGTGCTCAGCACGTCGATGATGGTGCTACCTGTCTTCATGAACCGTAAAGCGGCAGTGCAAAGGTTGAACGCAGCCCTGTTCATTGATTTGTGTAAATGGAACACAAAAAATTCCTGAGTGCTTTTCAATAATTCATGGTTTTATCAACATGGAAATTCATTCAGTGCATCTCCAGGAGATTGCTGCACTCAAATGGACCGCGGCCTCCTGGGGACGAGGGGTGCAGTCCTGCCGTCCTAGGACCGAGTGTGCAGCAGAGGATGCTGCCTCAGGCTCTCCCAGGTGCCGTGTGGGCCACAGCGCTGTGCCTTCTGGGGAGGCCTGCAGGGCTGGCTCACACGGGTGCCCTGTCCTGACCCTGAGACACACTGACTGGGTGCAGCACCCTGAGGCTCAGGAAGGCCGGGCTGTCCTCCTGGCCCCCTGCTGGCTTGACTCTACAGCAGGGTCCACGGGGGCCTCAGGGTTTCCCTTTCCATCTGAGTCTGACACCAGGACCCTTGTTCAGGCCTGGGGGGCAGGGTGGCACGCTGGGAGCTCGTGGGCTCTTCATCTTTTCTGTTCCTTCCACGTGCTCTTGGGCGAGAGGCCTGCCACGCGCCTCGGAGCATTTGTGAGATGGAGTGCACACAGTGGAGCTGAGATGGAGTGCACACAGAAGGTGCACGTGGGGGCGCCCCGGGGCCCCTGCATTCACTGGCCTGGTGGTCCAGCTTTATGGCAACCCCAGGAGAACGTGGCCGAGGTGACACGGGTGGTGTGCTGCTCTGGGACAGAGGTGGGTGCTTGGTTTTCCGGGTCATTCCAGCGTCGGCTCCTCTGTCCCGGGGCATAGGGCTGCAGGTGGGCATGCCTTCCTTAACAGAGACCACCCCATGGCCGTGCTGGGCTCTGAGGTCGGGGGAATGTCACTTGGAAGTCTGTGTGGGCCCCACGGCCCCACCTCTGCCCCCCTGGTTGGGCCTCTCCTGGCGTCCTTGGTGAGGGGAGAGCCTTGAGGAAGAGCAGATGTCATGGCAGGGCTGGGGTCCCAGCAGGAGGGTGGCCAGGCCAGGCAGGGAGAAGCCCTGGTGCATCTGCGGCCCCGGGATGTTTGGGCAGGGATCCCTAATGCTGCTGTGGCCACGCAGGCTGCACAGGGAGAGCCACGGGGCAGGGGCCTGGCTGGATTCCTCCCAGGGACGTTGTGGAACAGCCGGGGGTGGGGGAGGGGACAGGAGGTCAGAAGAAGCCTGGGGCTGGCAGGACGTGGGAGTGGGGCTGCACCTGAACTCTCATCTGCTGGTGGATGGCCTTTCCACAGCTTTAAGCCACTTTTACTGCCACAGAACCTGCTGGAGCCCCTTCATCCTGTGTGTGTACCTTGACCAGGAGTTACACACTTTTATGGTTTGCAGATCTGCCCAGCTTGACCCCAGGGAAAACAACGAGTGGTCAGGACGCCCGACACCTGAAGCCCCAGTTCTCATTGGCCATTTTACCAGCAAATTTCTGATTTTAAGAACCAGTGTATAAGATTTTTGTGACTTTTTTTTTTTTGCATTTATGCTTCTAATAAAAAATTTGCTTTATAAAACCTGGACATTAGCCAGGCGTCGGTGACATTGACCCTCACGTGTTTACTCTAATCTGCTGTTTTCTTTTAACTTTGTTAACTTTTCTGAAGTTTAAAAGACACGTGAGATCTAATCAGCCAATATCTTCCTTTGTGGATTTTGGATTTCACGTCCTGATTATAAAGATTTTTCCTTTCCTACTATTTGAAAAATGCTTTTTATATATTGTCTTCTTATTGTCCATTGGGCCCTGCTGGTTCATAATCAAAGCTATTTAGATGCTGTATTCATCAGGACTTTGTTTTTGGTGTGCATGGGACCTAACAGTCTTCCAGGCAGGAATCCATTGTCTCAATGCTGTTTCTTGAGTGGTTTCTGCCCCGGTTTGGAATACATGTTGAGAATCTGTGACCGGCTGCTCTGTGGTACACCCAACCGCCTACCTCATTGATCACTTCTGTTTTCTTAGCTAGTGTCTAATTGCTTTGATTAATATTGCTCCGTGGTTTGATTTATGGACAATGAGGCATCTCCCACGATAATTCTCCAGGTTCACACTTGCCCTAGAGTCCTAGAATCCACTTTCCAAGAAAGCCTTCTCTTGCGACGTTAGTGGGAGTTGGCTGGATTTAATCAATAGACGGGGAGGCTTCACATCTCTACCCACCACATTTTCACCAGCAACAGCAAGACGCTTCTGGGCCTCCTCCAGCCTGCCTGCATGTCCTCGTTCACATCACGCTGCTCCTTGTATGTGTGTGGGGCTGGCTGACGGATCCTCGTCCAGAGATGGAGGCAGTATCTCCTGGGCAGCATTGTGCGGCATTGGGGGGGATTGGCAGGTGGTGCACACTGGATCCTGGCTCAGGGTGCAGCTGGCCTGGCTGGCCCCTCTGTGTGGTGAGTAGAGGCACCGAGCCCTCCTCCTGGCCCACAGCATTGGGTTATGGCCCGTCCTGTGACCTTGTTCACCTTAGGACAGGTTCCATCTATAAATACTGTCACACAACGAGGTCCTAGGGGTTGGACTTTATCACAGGAATGACCCCCTGACCCGACTGTCTATGAAAGAGCTGGTCCATAACCTCCTCCTTAGCCCTGTTGCTGCGGTTGGAAAGTGTCCCCCAAAGGCCTGTGCTAAAGGCTTGTCCCTGGTGCTGCTGGGAGGTGGTGGGGCCTTCAGGCTGAGGGGCCTGATGGGAGGCAAGTATGTCCCTTGGGCTGGGGACCGGGGCCGGCTGTCTCTCTCTCTGTAAGGGCTTTTCTGAAGCCGTGGTCTCTGTGTCGTACTCACCTCATCCCCGGCCCTGAGACAATGGATCAAATGACCAGGCGCCAAAATAAATCTTCCTCCTTTTACGTGTGGTCATGTGTTTGCCCCAGGGTTGGAAAACTGACCCGTCTGCTAAGAGAAATCATTGAAAAGAAGCTGGCAAGTAAGGCCTTGGAACCCTCTGGGTGTCTCCGGGGACTGAGGGCTAGGCCTCCCAGGACGCTGCTGCCTCAGGGGATGCGGCTGTGTCCACGACACCTGCCCGGCTCCCCCCTTCCCAGGCTGCCCCACAAGCTGCTGGCCAGCCAAGGCTGCTGAAGGCCGTGCTGGCCAAGTGCTGCGTTGGCCTCTAGAAGGGCCTCCAGGGTGGACCCCATGACAAGGGGCTTGCAGGTCCCTCCCTGCAGTCGCACCCCACTTCCCCGTCCCCTCGCACCGTCCTCTGCCTCCTGGGCGCCACCGTCACTCTCTTCCCGGGGAATCCCAGGGCTCTGATGTCCCGGGTCACCCCTCCCCTCCGGGATCTGGGGCCATGGGCTTGGCCACAGCGAGGCCCCCTGGTGCTGGCCCAGGCTGTCAGAGGAGCCGAGGTGGCCGGCCCTGCAGCCCTGGCCCGAGACCTGGAATGCTGTCCCCTTCCCCTGCTCCCGCGGCCATCGGCAAAGAGATGCCCCATGGCTCCCACTACCTCGGGGCACTCCTGCCCTGGGCACCGTCCCCTGTTCACACAGCTCTTTGCCCAAAGTGTGAGAGCCCCACAGCCATGGGGGAGAGGGAGAGCCTCCCCCTCCCTCAACCCTCTCCCTGGGTGCCTGGGTCCCCACAGTCCCTGCTCTTGGCTCCAATGCCAACTCTCTGCTCTGTGGCCACCGTCTTATGCATGTGTCACCGGTTCTCCTGCTCCTGGGGTGCAGGAGACCCCTTGGGGTCACTTCTGCCCAGGTGCAGAATCCAATTACCTCTCCTCCCGCGCACCGTCGTCGGGAAATACGGGCTCAGGGTGCTGTGAACAGACCTCTGAGGAGCTCCCAGGCTCCTGGGCCTGGGAAGGCGGGTGCTGGGTCCAGGTAATGGAAGCACCTGCAAAATCAAGTGTGCTTGAGGGTGAGTCGGACATCTCTGTCCACTCAGAGGCCCTGCCCTCGCCACCCTCGAGTGGACTTGATTCACCCTCGTCCTGCACCGGGATCATGTTCTCCTTCCTTCCTTCTGTCCACAAACATTCACTAAGTGCCCACAGTCCTCCGGATACTCTGCCGGCTCTGCACACAGTCGTGAACAAGACCCTCCCACCCCGGAGCTCCCTCCATGAGCGAGAAACACACTCCTGTTAGTCGGTCACTTCTGCAAGAGGCCACCAGCGGATGACCACACTGCCTCAGACACCACAAAGGCCCCTTCCCGCTCGGAAGGGCAGCGTCTGATGATGGGGTTGGTTTTCTGTCCCCTTGACCGGCTGCAGCTACACGGCTGGCTGGTTCCACTCGTCTCTGGGTGTGTCCGCCTGCAGGTGTCTGCGGAAGGGGAACAGCTGAACCTGAGGACCTGTCAAGAGAGGGCGCACCAGTGTGGGGCGCGTCCAGTCCCAGAGGCCTCGGCAGAACCGAAGGGCGGGGCAGCGGAGCGTCCTCTCTCTCTCCAGGTGAGCTGGACGCTGGCCTCGTCCCCTCGGGCTGAGATGGGCAGTCGTGGCAGCCCTGGCTCTCAGAACTACACCCTGGCTTTCCTGGGCCTCCAGCTGACAAGGGACAGACCAAGGGGCTTCGGAACCTCCACAGTGCCATGAGTAAGTCCTCGTGGTCAGTGTGTGTGCGTGTGTGTATGTGCCCCTCTCTCTCCCCCATTGGTTCTGTTTCTCTGGGGAACACTCATATCTGATATGTATCTCACTGGGCTGGAATCATGGCACTGGCAGGATTATGTTCCTTCTGGGGCTGGCATCAGTCCATTTTCTCTTGCTATAACAAAATACTTGAGGCTGGGTGCTTTATAAAGAAAAGAGGTCTATTTAGCTCACAGTTTTGGAGACTGAAAATCCAAAACCGGGCTCGTGGTGGATGGCATCATAGAGGTAGGCGTGAGTGGGAGAGAGTGGATGGTGAGAAGGGTCAGAGGGCCTCAGGCCAGGCTTGCTCTTTCTCGACAGTCCTCTGGTGGGAGCCAACCAGGGTCCCAGGAGGGTGTCACACAGCGAGCAGATCACCCTGCACCAGGTCTCACCTCTCCACACCTGAGCCCTGCCAGCCCCAGCAGGGCTGTGGGGAGGCTTCCTGGCTCCTGCGGGGGGCCTCCAGCTGCTGCTCTCGCTCCTCTGCTCCGTCCTCCCTGCTCACAGCCAGCGTCTGACCTTCACCCTGACCTTCCTCCTGAGCCACCTCCCTCCGGCACCCTTTGTCCTCCTCTTGCATGTTTAAGGACTCCTGTTCATAAGTTAGGGCCACCAGGTCACTTGGGGACTCTGTCTGTCTCAAGGCCAACTGCTGAATGTCCTGAGCTCCGCATCGAATGTAACCTGATGTGGCCACCTGTCTGGCCCTCGGGATGTGGACATCCCGGCACACGGGACATGATTGTGAAGAATGCGCAGGAAGCAGTGGACATGTGGCGTGACAGAGGGCCTGGGCTCTGGCTGAGGGGCCACTGTGGCCTTCTCGGGGAGACCAAGACCGTCAGCTCCTTCCCTCCTGGACGAGGTCCAGGGTGCCGGCAGCCGGTGCTCCAGGGGGGCACAGCACATGTGCTGGGCTGGGGTCTAGGGCACTGCGCAGCAAGGGAGGGCCAGGCGGGCAGGCAGGGAGGCCTGAAGGCCACGGCCAGCGCGTGGCAGTCTCCCGGAGTGTGAGGGAGGGTCTACCTATGGCTCGGAGCAGGAGGCTCCCCTCTCTTCTGTGGCTGGGCAGGCCCAGGTGACGGGAAGAAGGGCTGGTCACAGACGCAGACAGGCCTCCGCCAGGCCGGCTGGGAGGTTGGAAGAGAGGACATGTGTGGATGGGAGGTGACGGGCCAAGGTGAGCCCGAGAGACAGCAGGATGTGCAGGGACACAGAGGTGCTAGAGGGCAGGAGAGGGGACGGCACCCAAGGTCCCTCCTCAGCTACCCAGACTCCCCAGAGCTCCTGGTTCTCACCTGTGGCTCCCCAGGGTTCACCTGTGGTTCCCCAGGGCTCACCTGTGGTTCCCAAGGTCTCACCTGTGGCTCCTCAGTTCCCACCTGTGGTTCCCGAGGTCCCACCTGTGCTTCCTGAGGTCTCACCTGTGGTTCCTGAGGTCCCACCTGTGCTTCCTGAGGTCCCACCTGTGGTTCCCCAGGGCCCACCTGTGGTTCCTGAGGTCTCACCTGTGCTTCCTGAGGTCTCACCTGTGGCTCCCCAGGGCTCACCTGTGGTTCCCTGAGGTCTCACCTGTGGTTCCTGAGGTCTCTCCTGTGGCTCCCCAGGGCTCACCTGTGGTTCCCGAGGTCTCATCTGTGGTTCCTGAGGTCTCACCTGTGGTTCCCGAGGTCTCACCTGTGGTTCCCGAGGTCCCACCTATGGTTCCCGAGGTCCCACCTGTGGTTCCCGAGGTCCCACCTGTGGTTCCCGAGGTCCCACCTGTGGTTCCCGAGGTCCCACCTGTGGTTCCCGAGGTCCCACCTGTGGTTCCCGAGGTCCCACCTGTGGTTCCCGAGGTCCCACCTGTGGTTCCCGAGGTCCCACCTGTGGTTCCCGAGGTCCCACCTGTGGTTCCTGAGGTCTCACCTGTGGTTCCTGAGGTCTCACCTGTGGTTCCTGAGGTCTCACCTGTGGCTCCCCAGGGCTCACCTGTGGTTCCTAAGGTCTCACCTGTGGTACCCGAGGTCCCACCTGTGGCTCCTCAGTTCCCACCTGTGGTTCCCAAGGTCCCACCTGTGCTTCCTGAGGTCTCACCTGTGGTTCCTGAGGTCTCACCTGTGGTTCCTGAGGTCTCACCTGTGGCTCCCCAGGGCTCACCTGTGGTTCCTAAGGTCTCACCTGTGGTACCCGAGGTCCCACCTGTGGCTCCTCAGTTCCCACCTATGGTTCCCGAGGTGCCACCTGTGGTTCCTGAGGTCTCACCTGTGGTTCCCAAGGTCCCACCTGTGCTTCCTGAGGTCTCACCTGTGGTTCCTGAGGTCCCACCTGTGGTTCCTGAGGTCCCACCTGTGGTTCCTGAGGTCTCACCTGTGGTTCCTGAGGTCCCACCTGTGGTTCCTGAGGTCCCACCTGTGGTTCCTGAGGTCTCACCTGTGGTTCCTGAGGTCCCACCTGTGCTTCCTGAGGTCTCACCTGTGGTTCCCCAGGGCCCACCTGTGGTTCCTGAGGTCTCACCTGTGCTTCCTGAGGTCTCACCTGTGGCTCCCCAGGGCTCACCTGTGGTTCCCTGAGGTCTCACCTGTGGTTCCTGAGGTCTCTCCTGTGGCTCCCCAGGGCTCACCTGTGGTTCCCGAGGTCTCATCTGTGGTTCCTGAGGTCTCACCTGTGGTTCCCGAGGTCCCACCTGTGCTTCCCGAGGTCTCACCTGTGGTTCCCGAGGTCTCACCTGTGGTTCCTGAGGTCTCACCTGTGGTTCCTGAGGTCCCACCTGTGGTTCCTGAGGTCCCACCTGTGGTTCCTGAGGTCTCACCTGTGGTTCCCGAGGTCCCACCTGTGGTTCCCGAGGTCCCACCTGTGGCTCCCCAGGGCTCACCTGTGGTACTCAGGCTCCTGAACACGGAAGGCAAGGTCCGCGAGGAGGGCCCTGCTGTGGATTGGCAGCCGTGCCCTGGCGCCCTGTATGTGCCCCAAACACGGCCTGTTCTAAGCGGTGTGTGCGCTGGGTGAGGGCTGCGGCGTGCGCACCATCCCTAGGCAGGTGGAGTGCATTTCTAGAATCATCTGCTAGAGCAGCCGGTGCTTCCAGAGATGTGTGACTGGATATCCCCAGATCAGGTAACTGGGACAAGCCAACAAACCCGTAAGACCATCCAGAATGCCCCGCTGCCATCTAGGAGCTGTCAAGGCCACT
The DNA here is from genome assembly GCF_045843805.1 of Urocitellus parryii. Taxonomy (NCBI): domain Eukaryota; kingdom Metazoa; phylum Chordata; class Mammalia; order Rodentia; family Sciuridae; genus Urocitellus; species Urocitellus parryii. Next base: position 282,566,450 of record NC_135531.1, read on the forward strand.
GCTTCATTGACAGAATCCCAAAGGGCACTGGGATTCAAGGACCCTTCCTGGCTGCTCCTATTACCAAGGTTGAAGGGGGGACGTTCTCCAGAGTCAGTACCCGTCCCCGCCCTCCGGGTTTAATTGCCAACTGATTCCTTAGAAAATTGAGTCCCTATATGACATTGCTTCATGCACCAGTGGCCTGGGAAGAGCCGGCAGGGACCTCCACAGGCCGCAGAGCCTGGCTTCAAGCTGTGAGCGCTGTATTGGAAAAGTTTCCAGTCGAGATTTCCCCTTTTTTGTGATTTTTGTTGCTGTTTCATTTTGTGCCCAAGCCCTGGGTTGACTCAATACACGTGGAAGCCAGGACTGAGGATGTCGAGTTCCCTCGGCCGGCCTGCAGCTTGTTGCCCTCCATCTTTCCACAGGCCCAGCGAGGAGCAAGCCTGAAACGCCGGTGAGCGGAGGCTGGCCAGCCTCCAGCCTCCAGACTCCAAGCTCCAGGCTCTAGCCTCTAGCCTCCAGCCTCCAGCCTCCAGACTCCAGACAAGCTCCAGGCTTTAGCCTCTAGCCTCCAGGTTCTAGCCTTCAACCTCCAGCCTCCAGCCTCTAGATGGTGCTTAGGCCTGGGGCGGTCACCTTTGTCCCTGGGGTCTCTGGTCCCATCTGTGAGTAGGGGCTTTGCCCTGAGGACCTTCAGCGTTGATCTTCCAGGATTCCACCTGGAGGGACTGCTACCTGCAGGAGGAGGCTCCTGCCTGTGCCCAGAGTGAGAGGACAGTGCTGACAGACCCAGGCTTGCTGTGTGCTGGCTGAGGGCGTGGCCAGCTGGCCTGCTGTCTTCCATAAAACACACGTTATGCTGTGACTTTCCAAGTCAGAGACTGCTGCCGGCTGCCTGGGCTGTGGGCACGTGCTGCGCAGCCCGGTCCTCCTCCTGCCTCTGGCCGGGAGAGGACTGGGCGCCCACCTCTGGAGAACAGGTGACCAGGGCCTTCCTCCCCCCACCAGGAGGCTGGGAGGGGAGGCTGCAGGCTCAGGATGGGCTTCCAAGGCCGGCGCTCTGCTCCTGAGGACGGCTGGGCAGAGCCCCCAGAGGACAGCAGACACCTGCCGAGGGGCGAGGCCACTCCCGAGGGCCAGGCACTGGCCAGACTCACTGCCCTCCGTGCACTCCACCTGGTGGGGGGCAGGCCGTCGGCTCCCCTACGGACGTGGGAGGGATCACGTGGGGCTGCTTCAGGCTGCTGGGCTTGGTGGCAAAGGCCAAGGGCACTGAGGCCCTGGCCATGCCACCTGCCAGGTGCCCTCCGTCCTGGGCCCTGCGCTCCTGTGATGCCCCCAACTTTGAAGTGTCCCCAGCTGTCACCCTGTGAGTGTCTCCTGAACATCACTTTCCTTTGATGGCCCTCCCTCTCTGAGGGGGTTGCTGGCCGTCCCTGGCATGGCTCCTGTCCCCTCCCGTCTTTATTTCCCTGGACTGTGGCCTCCCCAGGGTGGGAGCCTGTTGTGCCCACTGGGCACAGCGTGGCCCGGGCACCTCGTCTCTGGAGCAGCTGCGGCCCCTCCTGCTGGGGAGCCCTGCCCGTCCTGGGGCCCAGCTCTTGCCCGAGGCTCGCTCCCTTTCCTTGCTCTGACCAGCAGCACCCCGACCCGTAGATCTGCTCTCTTCCTCGGTGTCCATCTTCTCAGGGATCCCTACTGTCCCCTGGGGTTGCTGCCCTGTTATCTACCTGTCCCCAGGTCCACCCCAGCTCTCCTCGGGGCCCAAGTACAGTGTGAGGTCGCCGTCTCTGGAGCCTCCAGGCCTGAGGCGCAGCTGGGAGGGGTGGAGGCTTCCGGAGCTGGACGAGGGGAGGGAGCCGGTCGCTGGGCTGTGCCCTGGAGGGTGCTGGCCTGGCCTTCCCTGGCCCCCAGAGGGGAGCAGCTTCCTATACCACCTGCTCCCGCCATGGTGGTGCTGGGGCCACGCTGGTGCTGGGACCACGCTGGTGCTGGGGTCACGGTGGTGCTGGGGCCACGTGGTGCTGGGGCCATGGTGGTACTGGGGCCATGGTGGTACTGGGGCCATGGTGGTACTGGGGGCCATGGTGGTGCTGGGGCCACGTGGTGCTGGGGTCACGTGGTGCTGGGGCCACGTGGTGCTGTGGCCATGGTGGTACTGGGGGCCACAGTGGTGCTGGGGGCCACGGTGGTGCTGGGGCCACAGTGGTGCTGGGGGCCACATGGTGCTGGGGGCCATGGCCGAAGGCAGCCTCTGAAGCTGCGCGTCCAGGCGAACCTGTCTGAGTCCAGGCCTCCCTGTGTCCTCTGAAGTTGTCTCCTCAGGTACTTTGTCACAGAGCCGGAGGCTGACGACCATACTCCCCACCGCCCTGCCCACGGCCGTCCGCTCCCTGGCTCTGTGGGTTGCTCCTCGGGGACCTGAGGGGACCCACATGTCCTGTGTCTTCCTCCGCCTGGCTGTTTCACCTTCGCCATCTCCTGAAGGTCCCTTCCTGTGGTGGCAGGTGGCAGAGTCCCTCCCTCTGAGGTTGAACCACAGTCCACTGTGCGTTTGGACCACGTCTCATTCATCTGTCCTACTGGGTGACGCTGGCTGTGTCCCCCTCTGTGTCCTGTGGGCCGTGCTGCTGTCCCCTTGGGTGCCCGAGGCTCTGCCTGGTCCCTGCCCCCGGGGCTGAGAGCTCCCGAGGAGAGTGGCGGGGGCTGACCAGTTCCATGCCTCGGGTTTGAGACACTGCCCCAGTATTGTCCACGGCAGGAGAAACAGCAGCCCCGGGGCGTCCTTCAGGGAGCCGTGGTCAGCGCAGCACTGGGCGGGTGCATCTGGGTCCTTTTAATGTGGTAACAATTATCTAAACCTTCCCCTTGGCTTCTCAAGGTCGTGATGTTGCCACCTGACACGCCAAACCAGTCTGGGATCCTCTTCCTGTCCTTCCTTCCGGAAGCAGCTCAGCGTGTGCAGGGGGACGTGGGGACACGTGGCTCCCTTTTCCACAAGGCTTCACGCTTTAGGAAGCAACTTGATCTCTAGAGAAGAGGCCCGCCTGTCACAGGCTCCACAGACACAAGGGCCGGGGCGCAGCCGCACACTCCCCGGCCCTGCAATCCTCGCTGTCCCCTTCCCAGGGACGGTGGTGCTGGCAGCGCCTCTGATCCTACGTGACACACTGTGGCCGTCACCACCTGACTCTAGGTAGCGCATCTCGAAGACTTGCTTACACCTGGCGGTAACGGCCACCATGCCCGTCCTAGTCGCCGCCCTGTGCACCACTATTTATAAGTCACGTTCTGGTTTTAACGAGGACCGAGGCTTCCAGCCTGCTGCCTCCTGGGCAGGGAGCTGAGGGACAGGAAGGCCTCTCTGGGGAAAACTGTCTCGAAATGCAGCTTTAAACAACTTTCTATTGAAATGGAATCAGATGCAGATGGTGCGGGCGTGGCCAGTGTGCGGTCGGCTGAGCGCGTGGAAAATGGCGTTGCTGTGGCGGGGGGACCTGGTCAGATCCCAGAGCTGGGCACGTGGGGAGGGCCTGCTGCGGGTGCACAGCTGAGAACCCCTAACCCTCACCTGCAGCCCAGCTAGTGTAGCCCGGGGCTGTGGGAGCTGCGCGGATGGGATCTGGGACGTCTTGGAAGGGCTCCCAGGGCCAGGGCTGGGTGCTGGCTGAGGGAGGCAGCCCACAGTCAGTGTCCCCACCAAGAACTGCCCTGGAACTTGCTGCTGGGGCTGTGAGGACGCTCCTGGACCGCCCAGGGCACTGCCCTCCTCCATGCACGTAGCCTGGGTGGCAGTGAGTGTGGGGACAGGTGACCTCCGGTGCCTCTCCTGTGCACCAGTTTCCGTGAAGCTCCTTAGGCAGGGAGCCTTGGGCAGCTGGGCAAGAGCACCGATGGGCACCCGGGAAGCTCTGCAGGGGATTGTGACCCAGAATCCTCCCACTCTGATGCCTCCAGCAGGCTCCCGGCCCCATGAGGCTGTGCCAGGAGCTGGGGAGGGCCAGGCGCCTGCGGTCTGTGGCCTGGTCGCGGCCTGGTCATGGCCCTCTGGCCCCACCACACCCTGGCCAGGCCTGGCCCCCTCTGCTTCCTGAGACCTCAGTCTGGCCCCACCCTCCCTGTCTCCAGCTACACTGCCCCACCCACCGTGGTCCTGGGCTGCCCTGGGCTGCTGCACCCAGGCCGGTCTCCTCCAAGCTCAAGAAGCGCTCTGTTGGTTTCCTGGTGTGTGCGTGTGTGTGCGTGTGTGTGTGTGTGTGTGTGTGTGTGTGTGTGTGCAGCGGGTGTGTGTGGGGGGGGGTGCTTGTATTTAGGCCAGGATTCCCCAGAAATTACTAAAAAAAAATCAAAGAGCATTTTGTGATCTGGTCAATGTCTGCCCAGTTGCCAGGGGGTCAGAGTTGCAGCACCCACTGGGGGCTTAATTTGGAATGTCCAGGGGGTCTGTGGGGTTTGGGCAAGAGGACCTTCAGCAAAAGCTGCTCAGCCTGGGCTGGGATCTGGAGCAGAGATGGACTTAGGGTCAGCAGAAGGGGCACCCTGAGCAGCCCCTGATGCTCTGGCCCGGCCCTCAGGGCTCAGCATGGGCTGGGATTATGGGGCCTTAGGTGGGGGGCCAGGGAAGTGGGCCTCGGGGCAGAGGTGCTCAGTCACATGCGGGTAGAGAGAGCAGAGCTCAGGGCCAGGGCTGGAGGCAGGAGGAGCTGCTGGCCACCCCGGGCACCACCCCAGGGACCAGGCTTACGCTGTGGGCCATCCCTGGCCTCCTCTGGTACCCTCCTCTATTTCTTTCTTTTTGGAAAACGCAGGACATTTGGAGGCCCAAAAGCCGGCAATGGAACTGGTCAAGTGAGGACCCCTTGGCCCAGCTGTGGGGATGCCAACCACAGAAGACCCAAGCTCAGACCAGAGCCGGTGGCTGATTCCAGGGTTCATCCCTAAGCCCTTTGGCCTCTGCCCTCCAGGGCATCACTTGCCCACGCCCTGAGTTGACCAGCATGGACTGAAACCCACCATTTACCCACTGTCCTCCTACATGGAGGGGACCCGCCCAACAGCACCCGTGGGAGGAAGGCTGTGGTCCCAGCTGGAGGTGTTGAAGGCCTTCCCTGGGCCACTGAGGGGTAGCACTGGGCCCAGCACTGGGGCTGAGACCCCCTTGAGAGTCTGCTTCTCTTGGACGGTGGTGATTGGTCTTCCTGGTCTCAGAGGGGAAAGACGTTTCCATATACAAAAGCCCCCCACCCCCAGGGACATGGCTCCCTGAATCCCAGACTCTATCTTGGTGACCAGGGACCCAGAGACCACTGAGGGCACAGAAGCCCAAGCACGTGCCTGGGCAGTGAAGATGTGGTGAGCCAGGAGGTGGGGCAGCAGGCGTCCAAGCAGGCAGTGAGGGCCAGCAGAGGCCATGCCCCCCCTCGCTTGTGGAAGCCAAACCTTTCCCCCCAGGCCACTGGGCCCCCAGAGCAGCTCCGCCCTGAGTTCCTAAAGGAGGGATCCCCGTGTCCTGCCTCTTTGTCTGTTTACTGAGGTGCTGGGTTGAGCCCCGGGCCTGTGCAGGCTGGGCCAGCCTCTACCAGCGGAGCTACGTCCCAGCCCAGTGCCCCTTTCATCTCTGCCCCTTGCTCCACGCTCTCCAGGGTGGGAGGCGGTGTGGACAGAAGGGCCTTCCATTCCTAGGCTCTGCACAGCCCCCACAGAGACGGGCTCAGGTCTGCTCTGGACTGGCTAAGTGCGCTGACTCTGACCAGCGTCCCAGGCTGTGAATTTTAGAGATCTGAGGAGCGATTTCTCCTGCAGAGGCGGAGCGTCTCATAAACGGCATACATGCAGGGGTTTGGGGCTCCTTTGGAAGGGCATGGGTGGGCTTCCGCTCTGCACTGTGACAACCTCATTCCTCCACTACAGTGTGGTCGAGCTCAGATGACAATGACAAGTTCCTCTGAAGCCGTGCCAGGATCGCACTCTGTAAGCAAATGTCTACAGAAAGGAGAGAGTGACACTCGGGCTGAGGCAGGAAGGTGAGCCACGGCTGCTGGGGACTGTTCACAGGAGCAGGGGTACAAGAAGGACAGCTTGAGGCCAGGAAGTCCCGGGTGAGACCAGGACCCTAAGAAGACCAGAGTGTGGGCAGCGCTGCCTCCCGCGACCCCAGCGCGGAGCCTCTGGAAGGCCTGAGGGCCTCGAGGCTCCCCCAGATTGCGGCTTGACAGATCAGAACTAGAAAGCACCCCAGGAAAGCCCCCAAATGAGTCACAGCTGCATAAAAGAAAAGGAAACAAAGATCCAACGCTCTTACGCCCGAGGCCTGGTGGGATCGGCAGCGCCAGCCGTCAGTGCCAGGGCACTACATGTGAATGCATAAAGACATGAGCCAGGATGAAGAGAAGGAGCCAGCACAGCGTCCAAGGGCCCTGGTGGGCAGGCCAGGCACCAGGTGGAAGGTCACCAGGCCGAGGACCGTGCTGCCAGGCCGTCCAGGTGGCCCGGTCAGTCTGGGGCACTGGCTTCCTTCTTCCCTAGAAAGGGCTCTGGCCTGGTCCTCCCGTGGGCACAGAGGGGCCAAGCCACCTTCACTAGCACCAGTGCCAGGTGGTCTCCAGGGTGGTTGCAGCGGGGCTCCACCTCCTGGCTTGGCTGCAGGGTGTGAACCTCCGCGTCCACCCAGCGTGGCCCCTGCTCAGCAGACAGGCCACGCCGGGACTGTGGCTGGCTGGTGTCGTGGCTTCCTGCTAGTCCTCAGGGTGTGCTGGGTCCACGATGGCTGGTCAAGACGCTCTGGCTGGAGTTGAGCGTGGCTTTGTTCCCACTCATAGGGATCCAGAGCCAACCAGGCACGCTGCTCCCAAAGACCCTGGGGGACATCTGTCCTCACCTGTTCCCTGTCCATCCCCTCAGACCTTCCTGACCTCAGCCCCAGGTCTCCAGGCCGAGGAAGGAGTGTGGGCAGGTCCAGAGACACACACGAGGTCGGCTGGGAATGGTCAGCAAGGGCGAGGGGCCCACTGATGGTCATGGGTGGTCCTCCCAGGCTGAGGGAATGGATGGTGGTCCACAGGGTGGCTTTGGGGGAGTGTCACCATCTTCTCTTGGCCACCTGGAGGGTAGGCAGCACCCAGCTCTCAGCCTGGTAGCTCGAGAGCAATAATAAGATATGCCGAGGCCTCTCTGGGCCACTGTAGTCTGCAGGGTGGCTCTGACCCAGGGGGGCCTCCACTCCTTCTTCACTGTGGTTCCTGGGATGTGGGGAAAAGAGCTGGCCCGGTTCTCCCTGTTCTGGGAACACCCTGAGGGGCTCTCCCTGCAACAGCACACACGGAAGGAATTTTAAAATCAATGGAATATCACTTTACATTTTCTTGAATTTAATGTTTGCAGATTATGTGATTGGTGTGTATGTTTTTTAGAAAGCTTGAGAGGTATAGGTCACTTAAAAGGAGCCAAGCAAGGGCTGGGGCTGGGGCTCAGAGGTGGAGCGCTCGCCTAGCGTGTGTGAGGCCCTGGGTTCAACCCTCAGCACCACATAAAGTAAAATAAAGACACTGTGTCCACCTACAACTAAAGAAAGAAAACGCCAAACAATACCATCCCCCACTCCCTCTCCTCACGGGAAGTGCCTGAGTGTTGCCCCTGTGCATTAACTGTTCTCCGCACAGGGGCAGGTCAATGGCAGCCCGCACCCCAGCACAGGAGGGATCAAGGGCAGCCTTCACCCCAGTTCAGGAGGGGCCAAGGGCAGCCTGCACCCCAGCTCAGGAGGGGCCAAGGGCAGCCTGCACCCCAGATCAGGAGGGGCCAAGGGCAGCCTGCACCCCAGCTCAGGAGGGGCCAAGGGCAGCCTGCACCCCAGCTCAGGAGGGGCCAAGGGCAGCCTGCACCCCAGCTCAGGAGGGGCCAAGAGCAGCCTGCACCCCAGCTCAGGAGGAGGTCAAGGGCAGCCTGCACCCCAGCTCAGGAGGAGGTCAAGGGCAGCCTGCACCCCAGCTCAGGAGGAGGTCAAGGGCAGCCTGCACCCCAGCTCAGGAGGAGGTCAAGGGCAGCCTGCACCCCAGCTCAGGAGGGGCCAAGGGCAGCCTGCACCCCAGCTCAGGAGGAGGTCAAGGGCAGCCTGCACCCCAGCTCAGGAGGGACCAAGGGCAGCCTGCACCCCAGCTTAGGAGGAGGTCAAGGGCAGCCTGCACCCCAGCTCAGGAGGAGGTCAAGGGCAGCCTGCACCCCAGCTCAGGAGGGGCCAAGGGCAGCCCTCACCCCAGCTCAGGAGGAGGTCAAGGGCAGCCTGCACCCCAGCTCAGGAGGGGCCAAGGGCAGCCTGCACCCCAGCTCAGGAGGAGGTCAAGGGCAGCCCTCACCCCAGCTCAGGAGGAGGTCAAGGGCAGCCTGCACCCCAGCTCAGGAGGAGGTCAAGGGCAGCCTGCACCCCAGCTCAGGAGGAGGTCAAGGGCAGCCTGCACCCCAGATCAGGAGGAGGTCAAGGGCTGCCTGCACCCCAGCTCAGGAGGAGGTCAAGGGCAGCCCTCACCCCAGCTCAGGAGGAGGTCAAGGGCTGCCTGCACCCCAGCTCAGGAAGGGCCAAGGGCAGCTTGCACCCCAGCTCAGGAGGGGCCAAGGGCAGCCTGCACCCCAGCTCAGGAGGAGGTCAAGGGCAGCCTGCATCCCAGCTCAGGAGGGGTCAAGGGCAGCCTGCACCCCAGCTCAGGAGGAGGTCAAGGGCAGCCTGCACCCCAGCTCAGGAGGAGGTCAAGGGCAGCCTGCACCCCAGCTCAGGAGGGGGTCAAGGGCAGCCTGCACCCCAGCTCAGGAGGGGCCAAGGGCAGCCTGCACCCCAGCTCAGGAGGGGCCAAGGGCAGCCTGCACCCCAGCTCAGGAGGGGCCAAGGGCAGCCTGCACCCCAGCTCAGGAGGGGCCAAGGGCAGCCCTCACCCCAGCTCAGGAGGGGCCAAGGGCAGCCTGCACCCCAGCTCAGGAGGAGGTCAAGGGCAGCCCTCACCCCAGCTCAGGAGGAGGTCAAGGGCAGCCTGCACCCCAGCTCAGGAGGAGGTCAAGGGCAGCCTGCACCCCAGCTCAGGAGGAGGTCAAGGGCAGCTTGCACCCCAGCTCAGGAGGGGCCAAGGTCAGCCTGCACCCCAGCTCAGGAGGAGGTCAAGGGCAGCCCTCACCCCAGCTCAGGAGGAGGTCAAGGGCAGCCTGCACCCCAGCTCAGGAGGAGGTCAAGGGCAGCTTGCACCCCACCTCAGGAGGGGCCAAGGGCAGCCTGCACCCCAGCTCAGGAGGGGCCAAGGTCAGCCTGCACCCCAGCTCAGGAGGAGGTCAAGGGCAGCCTGCACCCCAGCTCAGGAGGAGGTCAAGGGCAGCCCTCACCCCAGCTCAGGAGGAGGTTAAGGGCAGCCTGCACCCCAGCTCAGGAGGAGGTCAAGGGCAGCCTGCACCCCAGCTCAGGAGGAGGTCAAGGGCAGCCTGCACCCCAGCTCAGGAGGAGGTCAAGGGCAGCCTGCACCCCAGCTCAGGAGGGGCCAAGGGCAGCCTGCACCCCAGCTCAGGAGGAGGTCAAGGGCAGCTTGCATCCCAGCTCAGGAGGGGCCAAGGGCAGCCTGCACCCCAGCTCAGGAGGGGCCAAGGGCAGCCTGCACCCCAGCTCAGGAGGGGCCAAGGTCAGCCTGCACCCCAGCTCAGGAGGAGGTCAAGGGCAGCCCTCACCCCAGCTCAGGAGGAGGTCAAGGGCAGCCCTCACCCCAGCTCAGGAGGAGGTTAAGGGCAGCCTGCACCCCAGCTCAGGAGGAGGTCAAGGGCAGCCTGCACCCCAGCTCAGGAGGAGGTCAAGGGCAGCCTGCACCCCAGCTCAGGAGGAGGTCAAGGGCAGCCTGCACCCCAGCTCAGGAGGAGGTCAAGGGCAGCCTGTACCCCAGCACAGGGGCAGGTCAATGGCAGCCTGCACCCCAGCTCAGGGGGGGCCAAGGGCAGCCTGCACCCCAGCTCAGGAGGGGCCATGGGCAGCGTGCACCCCAGCTCAGGGGCAGGTTGAGAGCAGTCTGCACTGAGACTCCGGGTTCCTCCTCTGGACAGCCTGTGTGCCCTCCTCTGAGCTCTGAGGACAGGGCTCTGCCTTCCCCTCATGGCTGTCCTTGTCAGGCCATTCCTGACCAGGTGATCGCGGGTTGTCCTCAGCTTCCTGTGCTCTGCATCCCGCTGTGGCGTCCCCTGAGCCTGCCCTGGGGGGCCTTCAGGACCCTTTCCTGAGGCTGGGAAGTCGCCGTGTAGGGGTTTAGCTCTTAACCTCCAGCCATGCTCTGGGCAGCTGCACCTCAAGGGCTCTCTTGCCCACCGGGCACTGAGGGGTTGGTCTTTCCGTAGCGATTGTGGTCATAGTGAGCTGACGGGTGGGTTTCTCTGGACTTTCAGGCAGGTGAGTGTAACTGTGGCTGTGTCCTTGGGCACCCTCAGGCCCCATTCCAACCCATGGCCATGGGGATCCTCGCCTGGGTAGCCCCATACCCATTCCCAGGACAGGATGAATGTGCCCAGCTCAAGGCACTGCTCACCTTCCTGTCCTGGTCACCCCGCTTCCCTGACTCCATGGAGTTCTGCAAAGGGTCTGTAGCTGTGAGGCCAGTGCACTGGGAAGAGCTGTCTGCAGCTGGTCAGGGCCAGGAGGAAGTGGGTCTGAGAGTGGTGGACACCTGGAGGGTGCTGAGCTGGGGCCCCTGGGGCAATGTAACAGGCACAGGCAGTAAGCAGCAGCCCACAGGGAGATGGCCAGACCTTCAGACACCACCTCTGAGGGACAGCTCTGTGAGCACTATGGCCTAGGGGACCTCTGACAGACTTCAGGAGTGTTTGGAAGAACCCAGGACCTGCAGATGCCCCACTGTGCCAACCCACTGCCCCCAGGCTGTGGGGACCGGGTCAGTGTGAGCACAAGTGTGAGGCGTGTGAGTGTGCAGGTGTGTGATGGCGTGTGTGGGAGGTGAGTGTGTGGTGGGAGGTGTGTGTGCGAGAGTGGGATGAAATTTTCAACAGTGGCCAGTGTCTGGACACCAGGCATCTGGGGTCCCAGGTGCCTGTCCCCTCTCCTGATCTCCCAGTGGGTCCAAGGGAGTGGCCTGGCTGGTGCAGGCAGGAAGGACCCCAGGGACCTGCTCAGCAGTGACCTCCTTCATCTTTGCCGCCCCGACTGGTCAGTGTCGGTCTTAGGAACTCGGCTCTGGCTCCTGGGCATTTGAAGCTGCTGCCCAGCACACTCCAGGCTCGGGCTGAGGGAACAGCCTGGCTGTCCTGGCGCGGGAGGTGGGCAGTTTCAGTGCCCAGAGACTCTATCCTGTTCGTGGAGTGGCCTGCCCTGGCCTCGCAGGCTCTGCCGTCCCTCTGGGGTCTGCACTGCTGGCCTCCAATAGAGAGGATTTCCACGGCTGTCCCTGAGACACTGCCCACCTGCTTCTCAGTGGCCTCCTCTGGCCCGTCCAGGGCCTCACTGGTCTGACCACTCACTGGGTCACATGTGCATGAGTCATGGTGGAGAGCAGGTATCAGGATAAAAAGAGCGATTCTAGCTTCAAGGTCAATTATAGAATTAAGTATGGTCCCCAGAGTGTTAGCTTAGGCTAACACTAGAGCTGTCCCCTTGACCAGGGCATTTTATAGCTTTATGTCAGTTTTTTAAAAAGTCTTTTTAAGATATAGATATATATATAGTGGATGGACCTTTATTTCTATGTATTTATCTATCTGTGGTGCTGGGAAAAGACCCCCGTGCCTCTAGGCAGAAGCTCCTCCTCATTGAGGGCGGCATCTCCAGTATGGAAACCGCAGGGGCCTTGGAGTTGCTGACGAGGGCAGTGGAGAGTCAGGAAGAGGCTGGAGGGTGGGCCTGGAGCCAGATGGCCCCGGGGAGCCTGGGGGCTGCGTTGGAGGAGGGCTTGGGGCTGCAGAGGGGACTGGAGGCTGCTTAGAACGGGGTCTGGAGTTTGAGGAGGAGTGTCAGACGCTGCACAGATTTCTGATCCTTGGAGGGGTGACATTTAGGCCCAATGGGGGACAAGCTGGTCCAGGGCAGTTTGCACTGGAGCAGGGGAAGGCCTGAGGCAGAGCAGGGGTCATGGCAGATCCGGGGTCAGGCAGGGGAGGGCCGGGAAGCGTCAGGCCTGGGAGACGGTGGAGGACAGAGAGAGCTGGCCGCTATCCAGGAGCCTCAGCTGGAAGGGGGCTGGGAACAGGGGCCCAGCCCAGGAAAGAAGGTGCAGGGCAGAGCCTGCGCCCCAGCAGACCTGGGGCCCAGGGTGCCTCTGCCCACGGCCCTTTCCAGCCTTCCTGCCCGGGCCAGCCGGAACCCGGGCTCTCCCAACCCCGAGCCCGCCCGCGCTGTGGCCTCTTCCTCCGGCGGCAGTTTCTTTATCATCTGCCCACGGCTTTCTGGCAGGACTTGTTTCTTTTTCTAGAGGAAGCCTGACATTCCCAGAGTTCCCTCATGACGTTGAAGGGACTAAAACAAATTTCACGTCCTATAATTAGGACTCTGGGCAGTTTTAGGAAGAAAGGACCCCACTTCCCCAAACCCCTTATGCAACCTCCTGGGAACACGTGACCGTGCTCTTGGGCAGGCAGAGCACCCCACATGGTCCTCACTGGGGGAGTGGGGGACTTCACGTGTGGCCTCTCCCTGGCCTGTGCTGCAGCAGGGACAGCCAGCCTGGAAGACAGACCCCCAGGGAATGCCCTGGGCCAGCCCAGAGCCCAGGAGAGCCGAGTCACAAGTGCCTCCTAGGACGGGTGGGGACCGACTGGGCATCAGACTCCCATGGTCCCTACCTTTGTGGCTTTGTACCCCACTTCAGAACCCCCCACATGCAGTCAGCCACGACCTGGAAGTCAGCCTTGCTGCTGCTCTGTGGCTGGCTGTTCCCTGGCCCTTCCTGCCAGCCTCCAGGGGGACGCCTCCCTCTGCAGGGCTGTGTAGAAACACCCTGTGCTGAGAAACCACGCACCCAGCCGGGGAGGAGGGCAGGGGTCTCTCAGAGCACCCAGCCCCGTTCACAGCCTGGATTCAGCTCCACCTGGGTGCCCACATCCGTAGCCCTCTGGGTGATCCTGGGACCTCCACCTGGGTGCCCACATCCGTAGCCCTCTGGGTGATCCTGGGACCTCCACCTGGGTGCCCACATCCGTAGCCCTCTGGGTGATCCTGGGACCTCCACCTGGGTGCCCACATCCGTAGCCCTCTGGGTGATCCTGGGACCTCCACCTGGGTGCCCACATCTGTAGCCCTCTGGGTAGCACCTGGCCTCACCAGGGGAGCCCAGTCATCAGAACCCCCAGTACTCCTGACGTGATGGACCCTGCATGACCCAGCCCCTGGCTGCTGCCGCCCGCCCCCTCTGGCCTGTGTTGTCCTTTGGGAACTTGCAGGACGGCACCCGGCTGCTGCCCCCCTGAGCTTAATCCCCAGAACCTGGCCTGTTTGGTGAGGTCTGGCCCAAGCGCCTTCTCTGGGCATCCTCCTGCTGCCCGCCGGCAGGGGAGACTGCTGCTGCGAGCTTTGCTGAGTCTTCCCTGAGCAGCTGGAAGGCCCGTCTGCACCTGGAGTGGCCCTGATGAGGACGTGGCGCTCAGAGTCCTCCAGGCTGCTCTGTGGCTCTGTCCTGCAGACCCAGAGGTGAGGCCTGAGGGGTGCCCTGGAGAGCCAGGCTTGGGGCAGAGCTACAGCAGCCCGTGGCCCAGCCCGGGGCTCTGGGAGGACTGAGCACCCACCCCAGGGCACGAGGCAGGGCTTCTTCTCTCTTACCCACCCTGAGGGCGGCCTGGCGTGGTTGGTTAGGGTTACGTCCCTTTCATCTGGAGAGCAGGGGCTGCTCTGGGGTCTCCTCGGCACTGCCACCATCATCTTATGGGCAGAAACACTGTAATGCCAGCCCAGCTTTGGTGGTGACCGGGAACTTTGCTGCCCAAAACAAGGTCAGCTGCTGCAGAGGATGGGCCGCTGCTGGGCCTGCCAGTCCTGACCCACTCTCCAGCTCGCAAGCCTGCTGCCCACGGGATTCTCAGGCGGCTCGGTGGTGGTGGCAGCAGGGACAAGGAGGAGGTTGGGCCCCGGGAGCAGGGCTGTCCTCTGGGCCAGCGGGGCTGCTGTGCTGCCTGTGTCCCCCCGAGGGTCCTGTGCCCTCCTCACGTCTCTGCACATGGAGGGAAGGGGCCGAGGGGACTGCAGGCCGGGGTTTGAGGTCGGCCTGCTCCCAGCAGCTCCACCCTGCCCAGTGCTGTCAGTGGCCGCCCTGGACAGAGCAGAGACCTCCCCTGGGGAGCCTGGCCCACAGAACCTGGGGTCCCCCTTGACCCCCAGGAGTCAAGTCCCACCCACCCCCAGCATATCAGCACCATGGACAAGGAGTGCCCTCTCTTCCAGGGCCAGCATTCCCTCCAGGGAGACAGTCCTGGGGCTGCAGGAGGAGGCAGTGGCAGTCAGCGCCTGGTGCCCTCGCGTCCCTGGAGAGTGCCTGGGAGGACTCACCCCCTGGAAGTCGGTCATGAAAGAAAGCGAGAGGCCAGGACTCCAGGGGTGTGTGTATGCACTTGTGCGTGGTGTGCACTCATGAGTATGCATGAGAGCTGCATGCACACCTGTGACAGAGCAAGTGCACACGTGTGTGTGCATGGGCTGTGAACATGTGATGGTGTGGACACCTGTGTATGTGCACAACTGTGAGTGTGAACCTGCGATGGTGTGTGCGTGCATGTAGGCGCATGAGGGAGTGAGAGCATGGCGGGGCATGGTGCACAGGAGTGTGCAAGCCCATGGGCGTGTGTGAGTGTGCGAGGGAGCCAGTGTAGCCCATGGAGGCTGGTGAGATGCACCAACCCCAGCTGTGGGCTTCGCTGCGTTGCCCTGAACTCTGCCGCTCTGCTGCCCCACCCTCATGGTCCCCAGCAGTCAGAGGCTGCTCCTCCCACCAGGACCCCAGCCCCCTCCAGCCGCAGCATGGTGGGTCCTCCGTCACCGGAGCTCAGCTTCCCCTTCCTCTGTCGCTCCTCCTGAGACTGGACGGCAGGCTCGAGTCTCCCCAACCCAAGATGAAGATCACGAGCTCTTGGCTTGGCCCTGGGGCACCACAAGTGCCCTGAACTGGTGTCCAGCTCACGGGGACGGGGGACACCCAGCTGAATCAGCCTGCGGTAAACGCCGCCTGTCAAATCCCCCGAATCCCAGAGCTGCTTCCCCGCCAGCTCACCTGGCCTTTCTGGAGCATTTGAAACCTGCCTCAGGGACCCTGTGGCACCAAGGGGACTTTCCACCGTGTCTAAGCCCCGTCTCCCCTGGGGGCCCGGAAGTCGCCAGATCCCTGGATACTTCTGGGGCCCTGGAGGTGAGGTCCCCTGTGGGAGGTGGCCACGCCACATGACCAGCATTTTCCTTTCCTGATTGGTGAGGCTCTGTTGGTCACTTCTTGTGATGTGGCCACATCAAGAGGCCCTAGACGGCACCAATCTTGGAAGTCATGAAAATGTGTCACGTGTGTCTTCATGTGTGGGCGTCGCTCCCTACAGCCCCGGGTCGAGTTACCTTCCCTGTCCCTGTAACCCCACTCCAGAGCGTGCTCACTCTCTCTCTCCCTCTCTCTCTCTCTCTCTCTCTCTCTCTCTCTCTCTCTCCCTCTCCCTCTCTCCCTCTCCCTCTCCCTCTCCCTCTCCCTCTCCCTCTCCCTCTCTCCCTCTCCCTCTCCCTCTCTCCCTCTCCCTCTCCCTCTCCCTCTCTCCCTCTCCCTCTCCCTCTCCCTCTCTCCCTCTCCCTCTCCCTCTCTCCCTCTCCCTCTCTCCCTCTCCCTCTCCCTCTCCCTCTCTCCCCTCTCCCTCTCCCTCTCCCTCTCTCTCTCTCTCTCTCCCTCTCCCTCTCCCTCTCTCCCTCTCCCTCTCCCTCTCCCTCTCTCTCCAGCCTTTCATGACGTTCCTCACTCTCCCATTTGGGGGGCTTGAAGCCGAGGGCAGAGAGCCGTCCTGGGACTTGAATTAAAGGTGAATTTGTGTCTGTGTTTTATTCGGTGCCTTAGGAAAGTCACCTAGTGGCCCTGAGTTGGCTGCCCGCGCTGGTCGAGGGCAGTAAGTCACCTCTGCACGCGCTCTGCAGGCGGAAGAGAAGTGTGCTCCATGGGCTTCAAGGAAAGGGAGTGTGCACATGCACACACACCCACACTAACACACACATGCACACCCAAGAGCACACATACGCAAACACAGCACATGTATATGTATGTACACACACCTGAGCACACATGTGAACACACACTACCACATATATACACACATGCACACCTGAGCACGTGCATGCAAACAACACACATACATGCACAGATGCAGACATGCACGTGACACAGTTATAAGATCTCAGACACACAGAGACATAAAGGTGTGTACTTGTGTAGGTGCTCAATCAGACACATGTTTATCTCCTTACCTGAACGCACACGCGTGCATGCACTCACACACACACACACACACACACACACACACACTTAGACTGTCTTAGACTGCGGTGCTGGAGGGGACAACCTGGTTCCTCTGAGACAATTGCTTCTGCCTAGTGGGACAGGCTCAGTTCCTGCCAGGGGGCAATTGCTCCCATTTAGGGGGATCTCCTCATGGGGATCTGTCTGCAGGCTCTGCTCCGGGATGGTGTGGGGCAATGAAGGGAGACTTCTGGCTGTCACTCTGGGTCTGGCTGTTGAACGTCCTTATAAATCTTAAAAATGCTTTAGTTGCTATTATCTTGACCTCATGGTCTTGAGGGATGGGATCTGTTGTGCAATCTGGGGCTGACAAGCCTCGTGTTACCACGCCCAGTGCAGACGTACAACCTGGAGTTCAGGGGACAGAGGAGACAGACTCACAGTGAAGCAGAGATGTCCGGCTCTCTCCTGCTGTGGTCAGCACTGGGCCTCTGCAGGCTTTTGAAGTGAAGTGTTGGTGCTTCTAGTTCCCTGTTATGCACATATAGAGGCACACGGAGGAAGCCCGGTGCATGCACACATAACACACACCAGAACACGCACACACACTCATAAACACACACTGCACACAGGAGCAACACACACATGCCCACAGCCTCACCTGCCCAAGCCCCTACAGCCCCGCCCCTTTGCACAGGTGGCCGGCCCTGCCCCGGCTGCCCACCTCCCCCGCCAGCACAGGGCGGAAGGGGGGGGCCTCCCATCCAACCCCTGTGCAAAGCACCACAGAGGTGAACTGTTGTGGATTCCCTTGTTAATTCCCAGCTCCAGCTGCCTGAGGGCAGGACACACGTGACTTACAGCGGTGACTCGCAGTGACGTGAGGGTCAAGGCCAAGTGGTCTCGAGGCCTGTGGTCAGACTGCAGGATGTGGTCTGCCTTCCACCACTGACCTACTAGGTGACCTGGTCTTTTTCATTATTTTCTTTCTTCTGAAAAATAGGAATCCATTCATTTTTCTTCATCCAACAAGAACTCAGGAAGTTTTGATGGTGAACTGGGTGCTGCCTGGGCCTCTGGGAACCTGGTGTCCAGGGGCCTCTGATGCTTCCACACAGACCAGCTTCCAGAGGACTCCCATCCCAAGGTAACAGCTCCCATCCCAAGGTAGAGCAGGGTGGCAGCTGGGGGGCCTCAGCAGGTGGAAGAAGGGGTCTAGCCAGGTGGACGCTTGGTGAAGTGTCCAAGCGAGGGCAGAATGTGCGAAGGCCCTGAGCTTGGAGTCTTGGAGCAGCACGGGGGCCACCAGCCGTCGTCCCCTGAGTTATGGATTTTCCCTGAGACAGGAGGTCGGGAGGGTCTTGAGAGAGAGAGGTGACATTGATCCTGGAGGAGAGCACTCTGGCCCGTGGAGGAGACTCACAGGCAGAGGCGGGAGCACGGAGGTGAGGACGCGACCAGGAGAGGCCTCAGAACCTGGAGACTCGTGGGGATGGCTGACAGGGAGCAGAGGCTGGGAGAGGAAGGGGACGGAGGACAGCCTGGGCCCTCCAGCAGGACTGCAGAGCTGTTCTTGGTGTGGGAGCAGGAGCTGGTCTGTGTGCCTAGGAGAAGCAAACACTGGGCGGGAGTGGCCTGGCTGGAGTGTCAGGGAGGACGGGATCCCCCAGGGATAATAACCCCCTGTCCCGGGGGCATCCTGAGAGCCAGACAGGCTGATCCAGGGCTGCTGAGCACAAAATAAGCACCCTGCACGTTGACTCAAGCCAACCAACCGACAGCACGGCATGGGGCAGGCTCCTGGAGAGAGCTCCACTCCGCGGTGGTCATGCCCTTGGTGGCCAGTGAGGAAGGGCTGGAGGCCAGGGACCAGGGTGTGGGGGCCCAGGAGGGGACACAGGCCACACACAGTTCCCTCTGCCTTGGGGTGGTCAGAGGGTGGAGGCATGCAGGAGCCCAGGGGACAACTGCTGGTGCACAGGGAGGACAGTGTGCAGCCAGGGGACAGCAGTCCCTCAGGGCCTCCCTGCACAGACCCAGGCCTGCGGACAGGTGGCCAGGCCCAGGGCTCTCTGCTTATGTTGAGCGGGAGCAGAGGGCGCGGCTGCAGAGGATGCCCCTGAAGGAAGAGGTTGGAGGTGGCTGGGGGGCCTGGGGACATTGTGCGGTGGGGTGGGAGGAGGACCGGCTGCGGAGGGAGGGAGCGAGGCTGGTATGAGGGCAGCTGGCACGAGAGCAGCCCAGACCTGGCAGGTCCTGTCTGGCCCCAGGAGGACGTGGGCTCCTGACCTCAGGTGGGTGAGGGGAGATGGGTGGGACCAGCCCAGGGCTGTGGAGGGGCCTGTCTGGCTGCACAGCAGGGGTGAGCAGGGCCTGAGGAGCCCGCTGGGGGTCTGCAGAGGCCCCGCCATGGGGACCCTGGCCCTGCTGGTGGCAGTGGACAGATTTGTAGATAATAGCACAAATGGCAGCTGCTGATGCGGGGCTGGGGGTGCAGTTAGGGTGGACACCTGAGGTGTCACTGAGCCCTGGCCTGGACTTCGGGCCTGAACACTGACTGCACCCTGTGTCCCCGGCAGCCACATTCCTGTCTGGCATTAGGGAGGACTCTCCTGGGCTTCCTCCCTCGTGGCTAACACAGGAAGGATGGACAGGCCCAGCCACAGGAGAACGAGGACGGTCGTCCTGTGCCAGCCAGCCCACGTCCATGCAGTGCTGACCAGTGGGGACTCAAAGATGGCCAGGACAGGAGCCCTGACCCTGAGGAGCCCAGTCCGACCCACAAGATGAGCCAGGTCTTTGTGAGGAGCTCAACAGTGAGAACCCAGTGGGCAGAAGAGTGGCCCCGAGGTGTCCAGTCTGGGAACCAGAGACTTGGAGTCAGGGGTCCTGAGGTGGAAGCCGACTCTGAGGGAGGGACTGGGCCTCGCCAGCAGGGCTGTCCTCCTCAGCCTGGGACAAGAGCAGGGCCACAGACATACCTGTCCCTCCCAGCCCCCACGGCAGCTAATAGTAACGTTGAGGTTTAGCAGCAGATTATTAATAAAATAAAGCAAAAAGTAAACAAAGTCACCCACCTACACACTAATTTCCAGAAAAAAATAACTCGAGGCAAGATTTAAAGAAGCCGCGCTGACGGCAGCACAGTCTGCCTGCAGTGTCCAGGCCTCTGGGCTGTGCGACCTGCCTGCTGGCTCTGCCACGCACCTGCCGGGTGCCAGTGGCCAGGGAGCTGACCCAGTTCCACTTTCTCATCTGCAGGATGGTTGCATATCTGCTGTCCACAGGGACCTTTCGAGAGTTAGGCAACAGGAAATGTGCTGTCGAAGCTGTTCCTCTGGCTTTCTGAGCCGACCTCCCAGGCTGTCGGTGATCTTCCTCTACTGGAATCTACTAGCTGTGCCCCTGGGGACCTCCAGGTGGGGGGTAGCCAGGCAACTCCAGGGCGGCCTCCCGGTCTGCCCAGTGTGGTCCCCCGGGTCTGCCCAGCGTGGCGTCCGGTCTGCCCAGCCCGGCTCCCTGGTCTGCCCAGCGCAGCCCCCCCCCGCCCCCGTCTTCCCAGTGTGGTCCCCAGGTCTGCCCAGCATGGCGTCCGGTCTGCCCAGCATGGCCCCCAGGTCTGCCCAGCACGGTGTCCCTGTCTGCCCAGCATGGCCCCCTGGTCTGCCCAGCATGGCCCCCTGGTCTGCCCAGCATGGCCCCCTGGTCTGCCCAGCCCGGCCCCCTGGTCTGCCCAGCGCGGCTCCCCTGTCTG
Source organism: Urocitellus parryii (assembly GCF_045843805.1). Classification (NCBI taxonomy): domain Eukaryota; kingdom Metazoa; phylum Chordata; class Mammalia; order Rodentia; family Sciuridae; genus Urocitellus; species Urocitellus parryii. The sequence goes on from NC_135531.1 coordinate 282,586,616, forward strand.
CCCAGCATGGCCCCCTGATCTGCCCAGCCCGGCCCCCTGGTCTGCCCAGCGCGGCTCCCCTGTCTGCCCAGCGCGGCTCCCCTGTCTGCCCAGCATGGCCCCCAGGTCTGCCCAGCCCGGCCCCCTGGTCTGCCCAGCACGGTGTCCCCGTCTGCCCAGCATGGCCCCCTGGTCTGCCCAGCATGGCCCCCAGGTCTGCCCAGCGCGGCTCCCCTGTCTGCCCAGCATGGCCCCCTGGTCTGCCCAGCCCGGCCCCCTGGTCTGCCCAGCACGGTGTCCCCATCTGCCCAGCTCGGCGCCCGCCCTCAGTAGCGCCCCATCCCCAGCGGCTGCTCAGCAGTGGAGCTGTTTCTACTCACAGGTCAGAACAAGGTGTTGGAAAATCTGCTCCTGCTTCTTTCCCACCTGTAAGTCTCCTCCCACCTCCTCGGGGGCTTGTCTGGGACGAGTGGTGACAGTCACCTGTGGCCTACCCCAGTGCTCCTTCCACTGAGCTGGCCACGGAGCTGGTGGTGGTGGCTCTGAGCACCCTTCACGGGGCCTCTCATTTCTTTCTCTGACTTGGTCTTAGGGCTTCACCCTTTCTCCTCCCGGGCATTTCAACACATTGAAACAGTCACAGTTTAGAAACAGCCTCCGCCCCACACAGAGCCCCCCAGCCGCCCTCCTCCGCCCCTTGGCACAGCCCAGGAGGTTGATGGAGACAGCGGGAATGGCGTTGTCTCCTGCCACTCTACCAGTCACACAGGGAAGAGCCTCTGCCTCTGTCGGCTCAGAGGAGGCGTCCAGAACGGCCAGGGAGAGGGGTTGCCACAAGGGGCAGTTAGGCCTGTGGCCTCAGGACTCGCCCCAAGAAAAGTAGGGTCCGGCAACGTGCTGCGCAGACAGGACCCTGACTGCAAAATATCACTCTTACGAAAAAATTAAAAAATGATTTTCTCTGCCTGGCCTCTCGGCATCGTGTGACGTGGGAGTCCAGCCTGGTCTGCAGCTCTCCCCTCTGCAGCCTGCGAGTCACCAGGTGGCTGTCCCAACTTGACCCTCCAGCACCTTCTGGGCTTGCCTTCCGGGGCTGTCCAGCCTGGCTGCCCTGAGTCCACACTTCCCAGAGGCCTTGCAGCAGCATGGCCTGGCCCGTCCAGCAGCAGCCCTGAGGACCGGCAGAAGCCAGCCTTGAGCCCATCCAGGAGGGCGGGGGCTGGCACCTCTGCTTTGCTGCGTAGCTCCTGGGTGCACCCCCAAACACAGTGATGCTCCAGGGAGGTAGGGTGCCCCCAGGACCCTGCGGCATGGTCACTGCCCGGCGGCCCTCGGGCCTCACACAGGGGTCCCTCGGGAATTCTGATCTTCATCAGCCTTTCTTACCTGAGGCTGCAGTCAAGAAAGAGCCAACTCAGTCACCTCAACACAGGACGCACCTATGCCCAGAGTGGGCAGCCGATGGCCCGTGGAGTGGGGGCAGGGCATTAGCTGTTCACCACACCACGAGGCTGGGAAGGCCATCTGCAGTGCTGGCCTCTCACACGTGAGACAGAGGGGCCTCCCAACACCTGCAGGGTGCTCAGGGCCTTACCACTACCATGACATCTGCTCTGCTCTTAGTGACGCGCTTGTTTGAAGGCCGAGGACGCTGCACAGTCGGCTGCAGACGTCCCGTGGTGGTGAGAACAGCAACCTCCTGCTGCAGGGGAAGCCGTCGGGCGCACCAGCCGCCCGTGGAGCAGAAGCCGGAGCACTCCGTGGGCCTGATCCCTGAGTGAAGACGGACGTGGAGCTCCCTGTGGGAAGCTGGACAGTCACAGCCAGTTACTGAGGGCCTCAGAGGGGAGGACTGTCCACCTCGGCTCCAGGTTGGTGCTTTCCTTTTTCTGACAGCTCATTTGTAAAGAACCATTCTAACGGACAGTCCCCCATCTTCCCAGGGAGGAGGACTTCTCAAAGGCACCACAGCTCACTCTAGTTCCCTCTGCTTAGAAGGCAATTGGCATTTTGGTTTGCGTATTTGTGATGAGTGCAAAGCCATCAGTCTGTCCCTGAAGGGAACCGTGGAACTGCACCCCCACCGGGACAGCTGTGGTCAGAGGTGCCTTCTGCCAGCCACTCGCAGGCTGGACCAACAACAGTGCTCCGAGCAGAGAGGAGCCGTGCGGGACGTGCCGATGGGCTCCGGGGTAGGGACGTGTGCTCCAAAAGCTGTCTTCAAATCCATCTCTCAGGTTCTCTTTTACAGATGCAGGAAAGATGACTTCCGCCTGGATTTTGGAGGGAACTAAGATGATTTTAGGTCTCACTGTTTAGTAAGCACCGTGAGCTCCTCTGATTTCCATCAAAGGGGCCTGGTCCTGAGGATTCCGGTGAAAAGTCTGTCCCTGGACCCTGGGGTGTGGCACAGCAGACAGCCATTGTAGCAGGCTTAAGGCAGGAAGGGAACCCGGTCTTCATGGGTCTGTGGCCCGATTCCTTCTTTCTGCTAAGCTGTTTCTAGAATCCCAGGTCACCGTCCGGGCTGCCCTCTGCTCCCTGGAGAACGAGGGTCTCGCTTCAGCTGCCCTGGAGCCCTGCCAGCCCTGGGGATCACTCGTCGGTCCACTCGTCAATCCGCCTGCAACCCCTGGTCTCCAGAATCCCAGAACAAAGGAAAGGAGCTCTTGGGGCTGTCCCCAGAAAGCCGCTCTGTCCTGCTTCCGAGGTTGGGTGGAGAACGTGCCTGGATCATTCCGCACGTGCAGCGGGAGTCTTCCGAGGATGGGCATTGTTGCGGGTGATTGAGTCTCATGCTGTTCTGCCAACTCCCAACAAACGGACAGACCCATTTGGAACTCATTTTCGTTTGTTGTTGTTTAATAAAGCAGCAATCATATACCATGTGAGATAATGGAACGGTTGAATGCAGACTTGAATTATTTTATTTTATGGAGTCTTAATTAGATTTGTAACGCAGAGCTCCTAAGCACCCAATGTTTGCTTAGATTTAATGAGACCTGCTATGGAGAGCGGGAGAATTGTAATTGTCCATTAACACAACAATGACGCATTTGCCACGCTGGGCATCTATCAAGTGGTAAGCACGCTCCCAACACTGGGGGATGTTCTGGTGCCGTTCCTGTTTCCTACACATTCCCTGGGTTTTCCTTGCTTGACCCTGAGAAGCATCACTCACCTTTCAGGTTTCCCTGTTAAAGGTGGAATGCTCGACTGACAGCTGAGCTGAGCCTGGGTGGCAGTCGGCCTGCTGGCTGGAGGCAGGACGTTCCCAGCACAAGGTCAGCTCTTCAGTCCTGGCCACGTCTTACCTACCCAGGTGGCAGAGGCTGACAGCCCCAGGACAGATGCACCAGGGTCAGCACAGCTTTGAGGTGGACTCTGCACATGACTTATTCCTAGGGCTATCTCCAGTGCCGGGTTTGGGGGTCTTTACTTCATCCCGCAGATAGCCAGAGGGGCCCTCCCAGGGACAGCAGCACCCTCAGGGCTGCCTCCCAGTGTGCTGTGCAGCCGGGAAGGAAGGAAGGGTGCAGTTGGAGCTGGTGCCAGGGAGGCACTTGGAAGGTGAAGACAACTGGCCTCAGGTCAGGTGGGGCCAGGGCCCGGGAGGGGCCGGGCCAGGATGGGCGGGGCCGGGCCAGGGTGGGCGGGGCCGGGCCAGGGTGGGGTGGGTCCAGGCCAGGGTGGGGCGGGGCCGGGGCGGGGCCAACAGCAGGGACATGGTGCAGATAACAGGGCAGCAGCATTCCTGGAGCCCATGACAAACTGACCCGGGGACTTGTCGTGGGCCTCTTGTGCCTTCGCAGGAGGCCTGGCACCTGCTCCTCTGCCTGTGGGGGTGGTGCAGTCCATTCGTGGTGTCACATGCCACAAACTGGTTCGTTTCTCAGTTCTGGGCAGCTCGCCAGGGACACTCCTGGCCGCACATCCCCTGTGGGCATCCGATGTCAGGTTCATCTGCTCCCTCTGCTCAGACATGTCCAGTGATGGACGTCGGCATGCGGTTAAAGCAGCTCTCTCCTGGCCACGGCCAGCCACCCACGCGCTCGACACTCGGAGGTCTCCAAACCACACAGGACGGTGGGAGACCTGCGTCCCCAGCTTGGGGAGGTGTGCAGAGAACCTGGTGGTGGCCCGCCTGCTGGCCAGACCAAGTGTCTCCACCAGAGACTTGACCTCTGTGGGGGGCCACCGGGCCGGAGGGGACGGAACCCCAGCTCTGCACTGGCTCCTGGGAAGCCAGGCCCCAGACGTGAGGTGACACAGCGTCACTCCTGTGCACACCAGGGCCCCCCTTGTCCCCTCCCTCCTCCCCGGAGATGGCGCTGCAGCTCAGGGCTCCCACTCTCTGGAGTGCTGTGTTCCAGACCCGAGAGGAAGCACCTCAGGACTGTGTGCTCCCCTCGGAGATGCCACCTCTCAAGGGTCTGCCCTGAGGGTCCTCTGTCCCCAGAGCTCCCCGCTAAGGGTCTGGCCTGGTGCAGAACGGGCTGACCCCATGTCCAGGGGGGTGCAGGACCCCCAGGGGCAGAAGGATTCAAGTCTCACCTCCCAGGGGTGGATTTGCTGCCAGGGGAGGGAGGGAGCTGGGCACCCGGCGCCCGGTGTGGGGCAGCATCGTGAGCAGGAGGTGCCCGGGGGTGAGGACCTGGGCTGGAACCTGAGAACTGCCCTTCCTGAGTGCCCCGGGGCTTCCATGAGGACTCTGGTCAGTCCTGCATAGGGAAGGGTTTGGAAGACAGTGTCGGCCAGGCCCAGGGCTGTCCATGGGCCCCTCCCAGGAGGCCAGGCAGAGAGCCATGAAGGGCCCTCATCTGAGGAGAGGGCACCGTGAGGAGGGGCCAGGCGTAGAGAGCCGAGGCCAGAGAGGGTCCCCACCGAGGCCACGTGGAGGGCTCGCCTGGCTCAGAGGAGACGGTGCTCTCAGATGTCCTTGGTGAGCAGCAGCCTTGCTTAGGACATCTCCAGTGTCAGCAGTCCTGTGACAAAGGGGTGTGGCCCACAGGCAAGCGCTGGGCAGGAGCCACGCAGGGGCCTCTGTCCCTCAGCCTCAGTTGGCCTCGGAGAGGAGGGGCCGAGCCCCACGGCACAGCAAGCAGCCGCTGAACTGGTGGCCAGTGAGTAGTGCAAGCTTCCCAGAGGAAACGTTTGGGAAAGCAGGTTTCCCTGGGCGGCGGTGGCTCCCTGTGGCTCCCGAGGGACTGGCAGAGACAGCAGTGAGAGTGATTCTTAAAAATATGGAATAATAAAATGCACCAACGTTAGGAAAACCTGCATAAATTGAAGACATATTGTCCAAATGTCCCTATGTGACGGTCCGCGCACGGGTGCGAGAACACAGCCACAACACAGGCGGATGGCGGATTTCAGTGACAGAGGAAGTTGGCTGGCAGGACGGCAGATGCCACGTCCCAACCCTCAGGGAACCCGCACTCACCAGTCAGGTGCCGCGTCACAGTGTGCTGGGTCCCCTGGGAGCCATGGACCGCCTCCCCACCCCAGGCGGGAGCTCCCAGCTCACTTCACTGAACCGGCTCTTGTGACAGACAGGTGCAGAAGCAGAGAGGGACCCAGCTGTCCCTCCACCGGCCTGCGGGCGGCAGCCACCGTGCTGAGGCAGAACAGCCTCCGTCTCACTAGATGGTTTGTAAATACGCTGCTTTATTCATAAAAATGTCATGTTAACACGTCGCGGGTCTGCTCTCCTTCTTACATGAATCAGTGAATGAACGTGGTTTTAAAATCCTGTCTTAACTTTACGGTAGCCTCAAGGACACAAGCCACTTCAACAGAGCTCTGCGGGGTCCTCAGTCGCTCCCACTCAGCACAGGGTCCCCACACCTGCAAGTCGGAGGACCCTGCTGAGCAGAGTGCGTCCTCCTCCAGGGCCGCTGGCCCTGTGTCCTGTCAGTCTGTCTGAGCAGGCCCCAGGCCCAGGGCCTCCGGAAGCCAGGGACATTCCCCACCCATTTCCCCAGTGGAGTTCGGGCCAGTCTGCCGCAGAGCCACCCCGGTGTGACAGGCAGTCACCCACGGGCTCTCCGACACTCTCTCCACGGGGCGGGGGCGGCTCTCGGGGAAGGGGGTGACTGTGAGGTGTGCCGGCCTCAGGGGATCCATCGGGATGGGAGGGGACCAGTCGTGGGAGCTGGTCCTGGTGGGCACTCTCACCTCAGCGGGGTCCTCTGCACCCGTCTGCCCAGGTCCAGGCGGGTTCTCCTGGTCTCATGGGGCTGTCTGCCTGAGGCCTGCTCCTGGGGACGGCCGCGGTGGCCCTCCTTGTCCTGGTGGCAGGGCCCACACTCCACCCTCCTGCAGCCCCCTCCTCTGCAGGGCCCCTGGCCTCTTGCTGGCTGCCTGCCTCACGGGGCCCTAAGACTGGGCCTGCTGATCGGGGGACTGTGGCGGGGCACTGGCCTCAGTGGCCTCCTGGTCACCTGACAAGGCCTGTGGGGGTCATGGTGGATCCAGGGAGGGCTGGTGGGCGCCAGTCGCACACTCTTGACTGGGCATGTGGACCCCCTGACTGGGCATGTGGACGCCCTGACTGGGCACAGGGACGCCCTGACTGGGCATGTGGACCCCCTGACTGGGCATGTGGACACCCTGACTGGGCACAGGGACACCCTGACTGGGCATGTGGACCCCCTGACTGGGCATGTGGACGCCCTGACTGGGCATGTGGACCCCCTGACTGGGCATGTGGACCCCCTGACTGGGCACGGGGACTCCCAGCACTGATGGTGCCAAAGGCCCAGAGTGGTCAAGAGGGGCGGTGACAAGGAGTGGCCTGGGGGACACTGCAGTAGAGAGGAGGGACAGGAGGGGACACTGGGGGAGGAGACCACCGGCCAGAGCTGCAGGGGGACGTTCCACAGGAAAGACTGGCGGGCTGGGACGGGTCACTGGGGGGAGGGACCAGGGCCACCCCCCACCTGGGAGAGCGGGGCCTGGCAGGGCTGAGGGCCACCTGCACAAGGGTTCATACCCAGGGCACAGCCCTGCCCAGAAGCAGGGGCAGCAGGAAGACCTGGAGCCAGAGGGCGCGGCGGCTACGGAGGCTGAAGCAGGAGGGTCACTAGATTCGAGCCAGCCTCAGAAGACCTGGTGCTAGCCCCAGGTGAACCCAGCCCTCCTGACCCCAGGTGGGCAGAGGGGGACCAGTGGCCAGCCCTGGCCGAGGCCTCAGGTGAGGTGGATTACCGAGAAGTGCATTTAGGGCGGGGTGCTGGCCGGGCCCGACTGAGGGAAGGAGGGGCTGTCTCCTGCGGTCACAAGGAGGGGAGCTCCTGGTCACCTCCCCGCGGGCTGACCTGGTGGTCACTGACATTCATTTCTAGCCCTGGGACAGCCTCGGCTCCCGGGAGGCTGCTGGGGGAAGCAGGTGGAGACCAGAGCCACCACACTGTGGCTCCTCAGGGGCTCCAGCCGGCCCAGGTGAGTGGCCCCCAACCCCAGGTCTCCCTGGGGACAGAGCCTGGCTGAGGCGCTGCCCTCAGAGGACACAGCACTCTGCCTTCGGCCTCCGCCCCCACGCAGCCCCCTCGAGCACGCCGCCCACCCCCTGAAATGCAAACGAGACTCTCTAAGCTCCTGGCCACAGGGCCAACAGCGCCTTTCTTCCTGGGGGCCGGAGGGAGGGAAAGGCAGGGACCCCGAGGTGCCCTCTCTCTTCTGCCCCCCCCCCCACCCTACCATCTGCCTGCCAGGGGCCTAGCCAAAGCTACCCCCACCCCAGTGTTTTGGAGGGAGATGTCTGGCCCGAGGGCCATTGGTCAGCAGGCTGAGACCCCGTCCTATGGCAACCTGCCTGGGTCTTCCTCATCTGCCCAGCCTTGGGCCTCAGTGCCCACACGTCTGGGAGCTGGTGGTCTCCCTCCCAGTGCTCCCCAGGGAGCTGATGGCCACTGCACCCCCACCCGTGCCCTGCCCAGCCTCACACCAGCCCTGGTGGGCTGACCTGCTCTTTCCAGAGCCTTCTTGGCCAGGGAGTGTGGGCTCTGTGCGGCCTGCACCCCGGTCACTCACTGCTGGTTGTCCCCAGGAGGAAGGTCCTAAGGACGGGGCATGGCCCCCAGCTCCTCTGCCGCAGCCTCCCACCTGCTGTGCCTCCAGCCTGCCCTGGCCTGGCCACTCTGGGCTGTCCCTGGTTTCAGGGCTCAGGGTCAGGGGCATTTCTCAGAGTCTGTCATTGTGGGCCAGGTTTCTCCTCCTGTCTCCAGGCCTGGACGTCGGCAGGCCCCTTCAGTGCCCCCTTCTGACCTGAGACAGGCCTGTGTCCTCAGTGTGGGCCAGGGACTGGATGACCTTCAGTGGACCTGCATCTCCCATCCACCAGGTGCTCCAGGCCTGGTGTCCTACACTCTGCAGGACCGTGGGCTTCTGCTGTGGGGCCAGCTGGTTCTTGATCTGGGATTCGGGCTGACCTTGCCAGGGCCTCCAGGGGGACTCCTGGTGCCCGAGGCCCCTTCTGCACAGGATCCACAGCTCGTGCGGACCCTGCTCCCTCAGTGTCTCTGCCCCAGCCCCCACCTCCAGACCTGATGCACACGAGGAGATCCACGGCTCCAGAAGGCTGTCCCTGCAGGTGGGACAGGGGTCAGCGCAAAGGAGCACTGGGCAGTTATGCACGAAGAATTTACTCAGTTGTTTACCTGACCAGTTAACTTAGTTCATCACCAACAATGAAATTAATCTTATTTATTGGGAGCATAAAAGTCAAAGTGAGCCAACTTAAAAATGCCTGTGATATGCACAGCCACTGTTTCTAGCACAATAAAGCCAATTATTTTCAAAAGTGAGGCGTGGCGCTGGGAGAACACAGCTATAGCAACTGCTGGTGCTTCTTCCTGTCCACTCTGAGCACTGAAGAGCCAAGGCCACGCCACCCGCTCTGGTGTGCTTTGGTAAGGTGGGTGTGGCACTCTGCACAAGCCCGCCCCTGCTTCTCAGGTCACCGGCTTGCCACTGCTGGGATGCAGGCTGGGGTGGGGCTGGCGGAGTGCACGCTGGGCGTGGCTTGTCTCTGTCCCTGTCCTTGTCTCCTCGTGTGTCCTCTCCTTGTAGGTGGCTACTCTCAGGGCCACTGTAAGCATCTTTTCCTGCCTGGTATTCGGTTCCAGCCTGTCCCCACCTCCACCACCTGAGTCCCCTTTCAAGCTACCAGGTGGCTCCGTTTAGCACACCCAGGTCCCCCGCCTGCCCTTGGTTAGTGCCCTGCGTCCCTGAGTGGCCTCAGTTGGAGTCCACCACTGCCCCACCCCCACCCTGTAGGGCTGCTCAGGGTGCCCTCCTCGGTGACTTCCCTGGAAGCTCCTGGTCCCTTGTTGAGGTGCCTGCTCCTCCCCCCGCACCACACCTGTTGAGCTCTGACCCTCTCCTCTCTGTCCCCAAGGTCAGCTCCTCTGGTGAGGGCTCTCGACCCCTGGGGCACCTGGAGCCTGGGCAGAGCCCTCTGCCTTGCTCTGTGCACCTCCCCTCCACACCAGGTGCTCAGACCCAGGGTCCCCTGAGGCTCTCTCATTCCTTCTCCCCATGGCCGCCCCAGCTGGAGTTGTGTTGACCTTGCAAATCACAAAGCAGAAAGCAGGCGAGGCACAGATGGGCTTTCAAGCCCTCGCTGACCACCTGCCCCTTCCTGAGAATTTGGCTGTAAAGCAGGTGTCAGCAAGGCGGGGTCCAAGGGCAAGGCCTGGCTTGGTGCCTCCCGCATATCAGCTCACTCTGTGGAACTCCTGCCTTCATCCCCACAGTGTGGGTGGGGAGCTGAGCCCAGCAGGAATACGGGGAATCAGCGGCAGATCCCGGCTCCAGGCTGAGTCTTCCTGACACCAGCACCTGCACTCAGCCTGCTGTGCGTCTGGGTCCCTGCAGACTCAGCTGTTAGAGGACAGGAGTGCGAAGCCACCTTGGTCACCAGGAGCTTGGCAAGCTCCCACATCCCGATTCTCTGGGAGCCTCAGGTGAAGGACAGAGCAACAGCGAGCCTGGCGGACGTCTCTGGTGGGCGGGGTCTGACCCTGCCTGTCCCAGCCCACGCAGCGCCCTCTGCCCATTCTGACCTGCTCTGCTGTACTGGAGGCGCCTATGGCCCGCAGGGGACTTGGCACAGGTTGGAAGCTCTGGGCGAGGGGGTCCGAGGGGACCCAGGGGGCCCACTCTGCCTTCTGCTCTGTGACCTCAGGGATTGGGACCTGCCCCCACAAAGCCCTACACAGTGGCTTCTCTCCCTAGGGCCCTCCGTGAGGCGGGTCCCTCTGAATCTTTAACAGATGTCGATTCCTCATTGATTAGCACTTAACTCACAAGGACTTCCCAGGGAGTAGGAATCAATAGGGCCTCCCTAAGTGGTGATGGAGAGGGTTTCAAACCCCTGGAGATCCGGGAGGCTGCTCCAGTCCCAGCCCACCTCCGGGCGTCCTAGGACCCACCTTGCCTGGATCTTTGTTCCCGAGTGTGTGTGCTGACACCCCCTCAGCTGTGATTTCTTTAAAATCGTCTTGCTGTAATTTTATTGGCTGCTGCCACGTCTGTGCCTGTGCTTCCTCAGTGCTGTGTGGCTGTGGCCGCCCTCTCTGATCCTCAGTGGGGTCCCTCGGAACACACACTTAGTCTTAGGTCACGATTCCCCTCTTTCCTTCCCACGTTTCACGGAGATACTAAATCACCCATCTTTAAGATGACCTATTCTGAGAGATGTGTCCTAGGAGATCCGCACCCTCCGGGCACACTCGAGGTGGTCAGTGCCACCCTGGAACGCTCCCCCCACCGTGTCCAGGCTTCATTGCTGCGATTCACTCAGCTCGTCTCCTCTTCTGATCTGCTGACCCGATTGTCTCCTCTCCAGTTTAGCAGGCCGCTGTGACCCTCTTCTCTCCTGGCCTTCCCTCTGCCTCAGGCCCCTGCTCGCCAGCCCCTCCCTGGGGTCGCAGGCGCTCAGTCCCTCCCGGCCATGGCAGACAGCAGCCGAGGCAGCGCCCTGTCCCCCGTGGCCTGGAGCAGCCTCTCCCCACGTCACAGTCACAGTCCCACCAGGACGACGTCCCCACCAGGACGTCACGGTCCCACCAGGACGAGGTCCCCACCAGGACGTCACGGTCCCACCAGGACGAGGTCCCCACCAGGACAAAGTCCCCACCAGGACAGCACAGTCCCACCAGGACGAGGTCCCCACCAGGACAGCACAGTCCCACCAGGACGAGGTCCCCACCAGGACAGCACAGTCCCACCAGGACGAGGTCCCCACCAGGTCGAGGTCCCCACCAGGACAAAGTCCCCACCAGGACGAGGTCCCCACCAGGACGAGGTCCCCACCAGGACAGCACAGTCCCACCAGGACGAGGTCCCCACCAGGTCGAGGTCCCACCAGGACGACGTCCCCACCAGGACGTCACGGTCCCACCAGGACGAGGTCCCCACCAGGATGTCACGGTCCCACCAGGACAAAGTCCCCACCAGGACGTCATGGTCCCACCAGGACGAGGTCCCCACCAGGACGAGGTCCCCACCAGGACAAAGTCCCCACCAGGACGAGGTCCCCACCAGGACGAGGTCCCCACCAGGACAGCACAGTCCCACCAGGACGAGGTCCCCACCAGGTCGAGGTCCCCACCAGGTCGAGGTCCCACCAGGACGACGTCCCCACCAGGACGTCAGGTCCCACCAGGACGAGGTCCCCACCAGGATGTCACGGTCCCACCAGGACAAAGTCCCCACCAGGACGTCACGGTCCCACCAGGACGAGGTCCCCACCAGGACGAGGTCCCCACCAGGACAAAGTCCCCACCAGGACGAGGTCCCCACCAGGACGAGGTCCCCACCAGGACAGCACAGTCCCACCAGGACGAGGTCCCCACCAGGTCGAGGTCCCCACCAGGACGAGGTCCCCACCAGGACGGGTCTTGTTCTGGTTCCTGCCTGTGAGTCGCTGCTCCACCCTGGGCTGCCGCTCCTCGGCTCTGTTCCTCACCACCAGATCTCCTGACCCTTCCCCAGGGCTTCCCTGGGACAAGACCTCTGAGGCCCAAGACTCAGAAAACACCCTTCTTCTGTCCACAAATATGGATGACAGCTTGCTACATTCAGAGCTTCACAGGGGACTGTCCCACCCCCGGGACCCGCTCCCTCCACGTCCCCACTCCCGGGACCCGCTCCCCCACGTCCCACCCCCGGGACCCCGCTCCCCCCACGTCCCCACCCCCGGGATCCCGCTCCCTCCACGTCCCCACCCCCGGGACCCCGCTCCCCCCACGTCCCCACCCCCGGGACCCGCTCCCTCCACGTCCCCACTCCCGGGACCCGCTCCCCCACGTCCCCACCCCTGGGACCCCGCTCCCCCCACGTCCCCACCCCCCGGACCCCGCTCCCTCCACATCCCCACCCCCGGGATCCCGCTCCCCCCACGTCCCCACCCCCGGGACCCGCTCCCCCACGTCCCCACCCCCAGGATCCCGCTCCCCCCACGTCCCCACCCCCGGGACCCCGCTCCCCCCACGTCCCTACCCCCGGGTCCCGCTCCACCCCCAGCCCCACCCCTGGGACCCCGCTCCCCCCCACATCCCCACCCTGGGGTCCCTGCTCCCTCCAGCCTCACCCCTGGGACCCACTCCCCCCACATCCCCACCCCGGGGTCCCTGCTCCCTCCAGGGGCCCACGCTGGTGACCCAGCTTCCCACACCTGGGCCTTGGGGCCACGCTTAGGCCATAGCCAGCCGTGGCTGCTCCTTCCTCTCTGGACCTTCTGTGACCGCTGTCCTTTACTGCCCACGTTCCTCTGTGGGGATTGGGGTGGGACTCTCACTGAGCCCACACCCTCCCCTCAAAAGCTCTTGGACATGGCCCACTGTCCCCCTGAGCCCCCGGTGCAGGTGGACAGCTGCGTCAGATCTGAGTCCCCTCCCTGCTGTCTTGTGCTCTGCCCCGTCCCTGTCCCACATGGCCTGCTCCTGTGTGCTCTCCCAGGACCCAGCCTCTCCCCTCCTGTCCTGGAGGAGACCAGCAGGCTCACTCTGCACTCCTGTCCCCTCTGTTCCACTTACCCTCGTCCATCCGTCGGTAGGACCTTCTCAGCACTGAGCGTCGCCCCCTCCCAGGTGGTAGCTCTCCTTGCTGGGAAAGGTGTCCCGCGGCCCTTGGTCTGCTCCCCAGGGCTGTGGCTGCAGGGAGGTGTGTCCCTGGGGAGACCCGAGGTGCTCGCCGAACACCTCCTCCCTGGCACTGGCTCCTTTCAGAGCTGCGTCTTCAGTGTGAAGGAGGAGCAGCCCCACAGGATGCTCTGTGGCCACCAAGTCTGTGTGGTGGGGACCTCGATCCAGCCTCCACCCCGGCTGGGTGCTCTTCCTCTCACGCAGAGGGAGCAGAGAGGCTGGAGCCCCCTGAACCCTGAATCCAGGGCTGGAATCTGTCATTGGCTTTGCAGAAGGTGGCCATCTCCTCAAGGTCACTCTGCTTCGTTGTCTCTCTTCTCCTTCTGGGACTCACACAGAAGAGTGTGGGTGGGCCTCCTGGCCCTCACGGGCTGCCCTCCTCTCTGAGCGTCCGTCCTGCAGTCCGCCCTCCCGAGGGTTTTGGTCCAGATGCTGTGTTTTCATTGGGGATGCATTTGATTCTTTTAATCCTCATTGGAAGTTGTCACCTTCCTGCCACTTGGTGCACTCTCCCCTCTGTCTTGGACAAGTCTGTAGTGGTCAGTTTCTAGTCCTTGGTGCCAGCCCAGCTCCAGGTCATCTT
>NC_135531.1:282600528-282759452 GCF_045843805.1 Urocitellus parryii
TCATGGAGCCTGAGGTGGCACTGGGGTAGTCAGAGGTCCTGGGTAAGTCAGGGATGGGTGTGACCTGGGTGGCAGGAGACCCCCCACACGGGAAGGGGTGGTAGATAGACGGCTGCTCAGGGACAGGTCCTCAGCCGCCCAGGCTCTCCCCTGCCCGTTTTACACTTCTCCTCTCGGACACAAAAGCCATCTCACGGACATGTTGTGAGAATGGTGCGGAGACTCCCACCGGCCTCGATCGGGGTTCCCCAGCGGGAGCGTCCCTGTGGCTGTCCCCCACTGCATGCGCAGATGGACAGATGGGTGGAAGGTGGCGACAGAGCCCTGTGCACACACGCACATGCACACCTAAACACGCACCGCACACTGAGAGTGAACGCCCCATTCCCCCAGTAGCTGACAGAGAGAGAGAGAGAGAGAGAGAGAGAGAGAGAGAGAAAGAGAGAGAGAGAGAGAGAGGGAGGAAGGGAAGTGCCACACGGAGGTGCCACATGGAGGTGACCGCAGAGGCCTGTTCTGATGGACTAGTAGCTGTCAGCTACTAGAACAGCCATGTTCTGGGAAGGCCATCAAAGACTGAAGTAATGACCTTGAGCAGTCCAGAGCTGGCCGTCAGTTTCACCAGTGACCCCTGAGTCTCCCTGCACGGCTGTGCTTGCCCAGCCTGGGACCGGCCCCGGTCCACACAAGCCTTGTGGGTGTCTGCTCTGAACCCGACAGCAGGAGGGGGCAGGTGGTCAGTCGCCTTGCAGGGTGCCTGGGGGCGGTGGCCAGCCGGGCGCTCTGGGCAGGACCCCACAGGAGGCTGGGTGTGTCAGTCTGGCCGTCAGGAAGGCCAAGAGGCCAATGGCCCTCTCCGGGTCCCAGCTGGAGAATCTCCTGACCACTGAGTGCGTGTGAAGCCAGCGTGAGGTCCCTCCTCAGGGTGGACACCCCCGGTCCTCCCTGCAGCCCGGGAGGCTGTCTGAGGGTCGGAACCCGAGGGCCGTCCCTGCGCCTGGGTCACTCCACTCCTCGCAGGGTGGCCCACAGGGCCCCATTCTGCATCGTGGCCTGTTACTGTCTTTATTCTTACACTGTCGAGCGGTCGGCCCTAGGGGACTGCTGGAGGACGCACCCTGGTGCCCCCGGATCGGGCCTGTGGATCTCCGAGTGCAGGTGACGGGCAGCGGCAGCGGTGGGCTTCAGGGCCTGGCTCAGTCGGCTTCCCTGGAGTCGCCTCCTCAGACCCTGCAGGACCGTCCCCCAACAGCCTGAGACAAGTCTGTCCCCGGCAGCTCTGTCTCTCCCCCGACCTGCCCAGTGGCCCTCCTCCTCTCCTTCCCCATCTCCTGGACCCTCCCACTCTGCACCGGGGTCCTCTGTGACAGCAGGGGCCACCTCCTACCTGCCCACCCCACATTCCCAGGCGCAGGGGAAAGCACTTGGCACCCACAACAAGTTCCCAGAGCGTCTGCTCCGTCTGACCTTGGTGACCTTGCTGGGAAGCCGCCCCAGCAGAAACTCCAAGTGTGGACCCCGGCCTGGCACTGAGAGGTGGAGCGCAGAGTCACGCCAGTCACAGCAGCTGGCGGCCTGTGGGCGGGCGGCTGGGAGGTGGCCGGACGCTGGGTGTATGCCATGATGTCGCCTCTCCTGGAATTCCTGAGATCACGAAGCACCAGGAAAAATGTGTCTGATCTGATATCAAAGAGGAAATGCAGCCCCAGGCCGACTGTAGGAACAGGGTCAGGAAGAGAGGCAGGTTCCCCCAGGAGCCGATGTCTGAGTCCCCGCAAGGGAGGACGCACGAGGCTGTGCCATGGTCACCTCGCACAGGCTGCCCTCACTGTGGGAAGGTAGAACCACACAGGTGAGCGGGCCCTCTGGGTGGACAGGTGTCGAGGGATAGCATGGGGACTCTGCTTCCTTGGCCCCACACCTGGCCTTGGGCCACCTTCCTAGTGGGGGACAGGTGGATGGAGGCGTGTGGCCCCAGAGCAGTCATGGGCTGAGCTCCCCGTGAGCCACTGGCCTGGCGTCACAGCTGTCCCTGCCCTTAGGCCTGGCGGTTGGAGCCTGTGTCTGGAGATAAAGGGCAGCGTCCCACTCCCTCAAGGTGGCCTTCAGGAAGGGGCTGTGCTGCCCGTCCCCCTCCTCCCTCCCTGCTCCTCTGCTGGTTCCGAGGATGCCGAGTTGGGGGTGTTTCAGCCTCAGCACGGGGGACACAGCGCGAGAAGATGATGCACTGAAAGGAAGACCTGTTTTCCTGGTTAGAAGCGCCCCACGGTTTCCCACAGCATGTGGACGGAGCGGCTCTGGGACTTGTTTGGTCAGAAACATTCAGGAATCATGGACGGACCGTGTGCCAACGCGTGTGCCTGTGTGTGCAAAGACAAAGCCGAGTGCAGAGGAAGGGGAGGGAAATACCCGAGAGGCCGACCCTCCTGCAGGCCCTCAGCTGTGGGCAGACTCCAGTGGTGCTTAGCCCGGGGGCTGGAGACGCCCCCCCAGGAGGGGGTTTCCCCGCAGGGTAGCTGACAGAGTAAAGGCACAGGTGACAGTCCGTCAGAGTGGCATGAGGTGACACTGGAGCAGAACTTGCCACGGTGGCGTGTGCTTCGGGCCCTCAGGGCTGGCTGTACCTGGAGGAGGGCCACCCCTTCTCCTTCCACCTTTTCCCTTTGCTAAAAATGAGAGTGTGAACTTTCTCAGAGTAATTCCAATGTCAGCTATCCTCTGTCAGTTTTTAAAATTTCCTTTTCTTTAGCAAAAAAAAAAAAAAATCAAAATCACTTTTCAGAAAAACATTTGAAGGAACAGGGAGTCGGGGGTTGAGCTGGGTGGGGCTGGAGGTCCCGGGACTCTGCCGTGATGCAGTGTTTGGAACTCTGTGCCTTTAGGTTTTCCTTCTTCAGAGTGGGAACTGAGATGACAGCCCCTCGGGAGTCACTGAAGGCTCTGGAGCCAGTTGTCACTGCTGTGCCATTAGTCAGCTGTGTCCACTGCCAGCTCCCGAGTCGTCGATGTCCAGGCCAGCCGCTCTCAGGAGCCAAGTGGGACCGCACAGCTGGGACCCTGCTCAGAGCCCAGTCAGCCGCTGGGCCCTCGGACTGGAGGAACGTCCTTTGCTCAGGAGGATGCAAAGCAGACCTCAGCAAGCGGACCTCGGGCCTGCCCTGAGGGCGAGGTGCCACGGAAGACGTCTCTGTGGAGCGACGGGGGTCTGGGCCTGGAGGAGCCACGGATGTGGTCAGAGCCTCATTTAGCAGATCAGCAGCAGAACAAATGCACCTGTCCCTCCAGAGAAGTGGCCTGAGGCTGCACGAGGGCTGGGCAGGCCACAGCTCTGGGCAGGAGGGAGTGTGCGAGGGCCTTGCAGGGCCTGGCCAGTGGGCAGGGGAGTGCCGGGGGGGTGGGGGGACATGCAGGACAGTGCCTTTCTGCCTCAGGAGCTCTGTTCTGCTTTATGCATTAGAAAGACAGAGCCAGGCTCCCTCGGGCCGGGCACCTTCTCTTTGGGTGAGAAGATGAGGCACAGAGAGAAGTGGGGTGGCACAGAGGCGGGGAGCCCACGGCTATGGGGGGCCTGGTTTCCATCACAGGCTTCTTGCCTCACTGGAGCTCAGGGACCCTCCAAGTCACCCTGCAGAGGTCCAGAGCTGTCCCACGAGTCCCGCAGTGTGCTCACCGAGGCCTCTGGGAGAAGGACAGTCCTGGCCCAGCCCCACCCTCCCTGGAGCGGAACCTTCCCAGTGTGAGATGAGGCCAGGAGCCCACGCCGTCCCAGCCTTCTCAGGCTGCCCGCAGCCTCTCCTGAGCCTGAGCTCATGCTGAGCACAGCTCCACCCTCGGTCTCGTCCCTAGGAGGAGGGTGCAGGGCAGGCTGCCCTGTCAGGGGGGCGATGGCCTTCAGCTGTCCCACCTGGGTCGCTCATCCCAGGGGTCAGATGGCAGAGGAGAGGGCTGGAGCTGCCCCTGCTGCCCTGCTCGGACCTGCTGGGAGGAGGTGGCCACTGAGCTGCACCTGGGCTGGGCCAGCCCAACGTGGTCACCTGGGCCGCGTGGCTTTATACCCAAACTTGAGGCTTCTCCTTGCCTGGAGTTGGCACCTCTGATGCCCTTCAACAGCTGGAAGCCTGGCTGGGCAGCTGCTCTCACTTGTGCATGTCCTGGCGGCACAAGCCACCAGCATAGGGCTGGGCAGGCAGCAGGACATGCAGAGCCAGTGGCCGGGCGGAGCAGGGGGGAGCTGAGCCTCTGAGGCCCAGGCCCTGCTGGTCTGTGATGTGTCCCTGCCCCATGGTGCACCCTCCCCTGCACTGACCCCTCAGAGGCCTCCGTTTAAACCCCGGGGACAGGGGCTCAGGCAGGCCAGCCAGTGCACTGTCCCATGACGACGTTCTGATGGCGATCTGTGGGAGGACTGAGGCCCCGGGCGCTCGTGCTGCTGGAGAAGGGCAAGCTTCCAGCAGAGGCGGCCGTGTACGCGCCAGTGAGCAATTTTCCACCGAAAATTAAAACGAGGCAGAGGCTGAGGGCTGCAGCTTCCTGCCCCCTGTGGGGCAGGTCCTGGGGCTCCGTGACCGTGCCCCATGTCGGTGCCTGATGGAGTGTGACACAGAGGGCTCGGCCCAGAACAGACCACGTGACCTGGGGCCACAGGCCACCATGGCCCCAGCCGCCATCCGTATGTGCAGGCCACAGCTGGGGTCTCAGCTGCACCTGCCCGTCACACTGACCCAAGCCCTCAGGACCTCCTCAGCCGGGTCAAATGTGTGTCTGTGAACAGGACCCACCCTCCAGTCTGCCAAGACGGACGTCTCCGTGAGCGATTTAGTGACCTCCATCTTAGCTGTCCTTCAGGCACATGTCCCGGGCGGGCACAGAGTCAAGGGAACCCCCACAGAGCGTTTGGATCTGCCCAGCCACAGCACCTAAAACCCCTGAATTCCAGGAGACATTTGCATCCCTATCAAAGCCATATGAAATGACAGCACTTGTGAGGGAGTTTCTGACCCCCTCCCTCGCTCAGCAGTGTGAGTGTCCATTTGGCCAGGCAGTGCCTGACCTGGAGGGCTCCAGGCGGTCCCGGGCCAACCCTCCCAGGAGCAGGCACTGTGGGACTCCCTCTGCAGCTGGTGGCCGTGGCCCTGGGTCCGTGATCCTGCTGACTTGGATCCCCCGTAGGGACTAGTGCTACGGTGCAATAGCCTGGCCTGGGGACAGCCAGGGACGTCAGGCACCCAGCTTGCACACGCTCACTCCTGGTGTGCATCCAGTCCTGTGTAGCTCCACACGTGTGGGCTCCTGTGCAGACAGGAACCAGAGGCCACGTGGTGCACGCACCTGTGGGCCTCCTGATGCCCTCTGCCCTGGCCACCGTCCCCACCCCGTGACTAGGGGCCCTCCTCCACCTCCGTGGCTCTGTTGCTTAGGAACCGTGCACACCACCAGCCTGCCCACTGCTGGTCATCCTCATGCCCCCGAGTCCACCCAAGTTCCCGTGACAGTGGTCTGTTCCTGTTGTGGCTGAGCAGGAGCCCACATGTGGTGGGCCGGGCTGGGCCCCTCACCTGCAGAAGGGCAGCAGTGACGGCAGCCTGGCTCTCGTTCAGAAGGAGCTGAGGGCAGGCCACCCAGGGTTGACCGACGTTCCCTGTGAGCTGTCCCTGGCATTCCTGATGGCCTGTGGCTGTGTGAGGGGACCCCTGGGCCGACGGGGATGCCCCGGGCCCCACCTCCTCAGGACCCTTGGCTGGCTGCCAGCCTGGGTTCCCGCATTTGGCCTGGAAGCCACCTCCAGCTTCAGGCCTCAATCCGTGGCCCACTCCGGAGGCCTTCTCTGTCCTCTGCAACACACCCAGGCCTCTGCTGTCACCACGCCGAGTGCCCGCCTGGTGCCCGTCAGTGGTGCTTTCTTACTCAAGGCTGGCTATCCGCCGTGGAGTGATCCCGGGGAAGAGACCCCCAGCCTCGTTCCTGCCATGGCAGAGGGGTCCGTAGGTGGAGGGACCATCGACGCCATGGATGGGAGGGCCTCTCTCTCTCCACGGAGGGACTGGGTTGGTTCAGAACAAAATGCCAGGTCGCACAGCTGGACGCTGGGGGCAGCTGTGTGCTGGGCTGGGGTCCAGGCCTGGGGCTGTTGTCCTTGGGTTTCCTGTCTCCCCGCAGGCCTAACAGGGAGTCCAGCTGCTCTGGCCAGGCCAGCCCTCCTCCAGCACCCTGCGGTCTCAAGGGCCAAGCCACCTTGGTCCCCATGCCATGGACCACCGTACGATGCTTTCTCTCCTACTTAGGGTTAGGGACAGCATGTTGGATGTGCCCATTTTAAATAAGAAGAATTATTGGAGTTTTTGGAAATAAAATTGGCTGTTTAATTCCCACTCCCAACTGTCCATCTGAACCACACTTCTCCACAGTGAAACCAGGGCTGGTGATCCAGTGTAGACCTGCCTCAGAAGAGGTTCTGTCCCCACCGTGTTCCACGCAGTGTGTCGCCACACTGTCCCCCTCCCCGCAGAACCCCGGATGCCGAGGGTGCCGTATGGCCAAGGCCACGGTGGCTCTGCTGGCCGGGCACTAAGAGAACCAAGAACTGTGGATGGCCCCAGAGAACCTTGGTCCAGTGGGCTGTGTCCATCAGTACCTACTGTCCGAGAAGTTCAGACTGAGCATCCGGGATATCGTTCACTAAAGGGGACAAAACAAACCCATCATAGAGTAAAACATCATATATGAAAAACACCTGTTTCCCCTTCAAAACTGTGAGTGAAAGTCGTGGGGTTGATGGACAGTTTCATGAGACCCCAAAGCCCAACTTACCAGGTGGCAGCTGGGTGCTCAGACCTGCTCCCCAGCCCCCCATCCAACGTGTGGGTCCCCAAGGGGCTGCAGGCAGCAGGGCGCTGGCAGGGGCAGTCCTCGACGCGGTTTGCCCATGCAGTCGGGGTCACTGCACCCCTTCAGGCTGGACCACGGGGTGCAGCTGCATATTCTGTCTCTTCTCTTCTTTCTTATGTTTCTACCTTTATTTGGGAAGAACATGTCACACACACTCTGTCCCCTTGGCGGAGTTCTAACTGCACAGCATTGATCGCATGGAGACCGTGGCACCCTGCCACCCGCGGGTGCCCAGCATGGTCCTGCTGCAGGACCGGAGCCTCACACCTCCTCCGCGACAGCCCCATCGCCTGCCCCCTGCCCTGGCAGCCCCCACTCTCCTCTGCTCCTGAGCCTGGCCCTTCCAGGGACCTGGCTGAGTGGGTCACACAGTACTGGTCTTCCTGTGACTGGGTCAGAATCCCCATGACGTCCCCACCCTGTAGCAGGAAGCTGAAGCAACAGGAGGCTAGGAAGGGTTTTGGAGATGCGTGTCCAGGTCCTGATTCTCACGTGAAGGCTCCCGCCTGGTCGCGGGCAGCAGACGCTGTCAGTGGTCTTCTTTGCAAGGACAGGTCCACTTCCTTCACATTCAAGAAAACAGCTGCTGACCTCTAAAGTCTGCGTGGTCCCCAAGTGGCTCTTTGAAGTGCAAACAGAGTTCCGTGGAAGTAGCAGCAGGGTCACCTCCCTCGGTCCCAGGGCTGTCTTCCTCTAGTGAGTGTTTCACGCCTCCCCTGCTTGTGAGAATGTAAAGCAGGTGTGGCTTGAACACCAGGTTTAGCAGGGCAGCTTCCGCCCGTTCATCCAGAACCTTCTCACACGAAGACTCTCCTCATCCTTCCCCGGGCCAGCGCCAGCGTGGAGCCCGTTCGGCAGCAAGCCCAGAGCCTGTGGCGCCACGCAGGGCCACCGTGGCCAAGGAAGGTGGCCTTGGGATGGCAGGCTGTTTTCCATGAAAATCAACAATGGGGCCGGGGTCGGGGCTGAGCCAGGCGAGGCCGTGTCCTGAGACCCCGTGGCTGGGCAGGCTCTTTCTAGCCTGAAGCCCATTTCTAAGACTTTGAAACTCACAGTTGTGAAGGTTTTTCAGGAAAACGATGTCCAGCAGATTCACCCACATGAACTGCGCCCTGGTTCAGGACCCTCACAAGGTTCTGAAAACGGGGAGAGAGGAGTGGTAAAGTGGGGAGAGAGGAGTGGTGCAGGAGGTGGGTGGGATCTGCGCCCGGCCAGAGCTCACCTAAGACCTGTGCTCCTGGAGTGGCCTTGAGGGACAGGGGGCTGACCAGGTCCCAGCCGAGGCAGCTCACAGCTGAAGGGGAACACGGGAGGGAAGGGCGGGCCCCCGACTGGAGCTGGGAGCAGGCAGCAGCCAAGTGGCCTTTGTCCTGTACGTCCGTAAGTCCAGACCTGAGTGCCACCACCTGGGTATCCTGAGGACACAACAGACACGGGCCTACAGTCTGGGGCGGCCGGGCAGCGTGGGGACTCCCTGAGCCTGGATCAGAGAAAACAGGCCTCACCCCTCCGGCCGGGGTTGTCCTCGCGAGGAGGCCAGTGGGCAGGCCTGTGAAGTGGGGGGAAGGACGCTGCCAGCCCTCCGGTTCCCAGGCCCGGGCCCAGCCATGTGACGCCTCCTCTCCCGTCCCATTAGAGGCCCTTTCATGTGGCGCCAGGGTTGGATTCCTCCTGGGAAACCACAGAAACCCAATCCAGCCTTGACCGGCCCCCGGGCAACTCACGGCGTCCTCCTTCCAGATGGGCCCCCTGCCCTGGCCCCGTCCTGACCCTGGATCTGCTGAGAGGAATTTGTCCCCAAGGGGACCAGGGGCAGACCCTCTCACAAACACGAGAGTGGACCTGCATGGGGGGTGGATGAGCCCCCTGCCCAGACACTCTCCAGGGTCACCGTCTGTATGTCCTCTCCCCTTTCTCTGGTCAGAGGCCACTGGGCTCAGGAGCCAGAGGCTTTGGAGTAGCAAGGTGCGGGTCAGCCTGGGAGGGGCGTGGGTCACCAAGAGGTGGGGGGCAGAGGTGGAGGGCTGGCCAGGGCAGGAAGCCGCCCCCGGGGAGCACAGAGAGCAGGAGGCTGCCCACTGCGGATCTGAGAAGCACTGTTGGCCCATGTGGGGACGTGGCCATCTGTGGGGTCTTCTTGCTAGAGGTGGGGACGGAGCAGGACGAGGGTGGGTGAGCCCTCAGGGGCCATCTTCCTCCTGGAAGTGAAGACCGTCACCCAGATGGAGCTTCCCAGCCCTGGGCCCTGCCCAGCCAGTGGGCCCTGAGCACACCGGGAGGGACCGTGGTGGGTCCCAGGAGCCGATGGCCCTCCCCAGCTGCCAGCCTCTGCCTGCAGCTGGTGCCCCCTGGGACCTGCCCTTGGCCAGGGGCAGCCTCTGGCCCAGCTCATTCCCCTCCAGAGACAGCCATGGCCAACTCCTTGTCACACACACCCCACCTCCATCAGGGTGACCTGGGGACCTGGGGCCACCCTATGAGCCCAGCTGCCCCTGGGCCACGGCCTGGCCCCCCACTTCAGGGATGTCGCTCCCCAGGCTTCTTAAAAGGCCAGCAAACCCCCCTGGCACCCCGGTGGGGTGGGATGTGCCCCCGACCTCGCCTCTCCAACTTGCCCTGGATTTCCAGAGGTGTGTTCTGACCACTGACCACTGGGATGGCCCTTCCAGGTGGTACCTGTGGCTGGAAGGTGAATTTGTCTCACCTGCAGCCTCAGAGAGGCCCCGGAAGGGAAGCCCCTCCACACACGTGTCCCCTCTGGGCACCAGCACTCAGCTCAGTGGGGCTGACCCAAGTCCACTGAAGTCACATGGGCCTCCCGTGAGAAGCCATTGGCCCTGGGGGCCTTGCAGGTGGCACTGAGGCACTGAGGGCCAGCACCCGGGAGGCAGGCGTCCTGCTCTGGGTGGGTCTGGAGGTGACTAGACAGTGTGGGGTGCAGGCTCCTGCCCTCCAGCTGGCAGAGAAGTGGACAGGGGGTGGACAGCAGAGGCTGGGGCCAGCACAGCCAGTGGGCCCTGGCCTCCAGTGCAGAGATCCCTCCCTCATCCCTACCTGGACGGGAAAGGGGGACCACAGAAGCCTGTGCAGGGGAAGGGACTGGAGGCCGGGTGCTGGGCCCAGGGACCCACTGTCCACAGCAGACACCCCTCTCCCAGAGGCACCCCACTCTGTCATTGGCATCTTCTGGGAGGGTCCCCACTTTCTACCATAATCGTAAAACTTGCCCTGAGGGACGCAGAGTTATCAGAGAACCACAGGATGTCCCGATGCGGCTTGTCACCTGGTCTAGACATGGGACCCAGGACCCCGGGAGCAGCAGTGACGTGCCCCTGAGGTCAGAGCACTGTCCCGGGTACCAGATGCAGAGCAGGGCACTCAGGGTCTCCTCTGGGTGGGCTTTGAGCCAGAGGCCGCTGAGCTGGCAGCCCTGGGCATCCTGAGGACGAGACCAAGACGGGGCTGGGCTGGGCAGGGAGTTCCCTCCTGGGAGCCAGGTGGGCACCTGCAGGTGTTGGCCGGGGGAGGACTGAAAGGAGCCACTGAGAGGCCAGGCTAATTGGCATCTCTCGCCCCACACGTCGGCGTTGCTGGAGCCAGGCGCCCTGCAGGAGGCCCTGGCTGGCTCTCCTGCGTGTGCGCCAGGCTGAGCCCACCTGGGGGAGGCCGAGGCGGCCCTGCAGAGGTGGTCCCCCCTTTCCCAATCACCCCTGAGCCCAGCACTTCTGTGGCTCCTCCTCCTGCCAGGGGCGTGGGCACCCCATGCCTGACTCTCTGCTGCCAGCAAAGGCTGAGGCAGGTGGAGACAGGGGACAGAGGTCAGGGGACCCAGAGCTCACAGTGGGTCAGCAGCCAGCCTCCAGAAAACACCTGGAGTCGTCCTCCAGAGAGAGGCGCCCATGCAGCCAAACCCAAGCGTCGGGGGTCTGACAACGGGTGATTGAAGCAGGCGGGCAGGGGCAGCAGCAGACCTGAGGAGGGTGGGCCACCTGGAGAGCGGCCTTCCTGGGCCCTCTGCATGGCCATGCTGGACAAACCTGAGCAATGAGGCCGGAGGACGTAAATGGTGGGCTACGGTCCACACTGCAGCAGGGCCAGGTCCTGAGGCCCCTCCTCACCAGTCCCGGGGGCTGGGTTCTCAGGGCTGAGGCCTAGACGGATGGCAGCCTCTAAACCAGAGTGTCAGCTCCAGGAATCAGTGTGGATCAGGCCACACGTGGTCACGGTGGGCATGATCACACTGTGGAGAGATTCAGAGGCTCCCCTGGGCAACCTGAGGAGGCTCAGGAGAACTGACCAGGGGGATGGGCTCAGGGTGCACCATGCCCAGGCTTGGAGGCTCCTCCACTTATGGGTCTAATGGGGGCTGGTTGCATCTGGGGAGGTCACTAAACTCACATGTCTGAGGTGGCGGATATGATTTGGAATGGCCACATGTCTAGGTGCTCCTCGATAAGTTTGATAAGGTGGCATTTACAAGTTCCTTATCAATTTATGCCTCATGGTGGACCCGGGCAGAGAGTGGTTGTTCACTTATACAAAGAAGGTGTATTGATCTTCTATCTTGGCACCTGTGCTTAAAAACGGAATAGCTCATGGAAAACCAAGTGATTTGAGTTGATCTACTCGTATTTGAATTTTTGGTGGACGGACCATGGTTGAGGATAATAGAACTCCTAAATAATTAATTGGAAAATTTGATTGTACTTTATCTATTGCTATCTCTAGATTATAATTTTTTAATAAATTTGTAAGTGTGGCATAACATTCCAGCAATGTGTTTTTATCTTTGTGTGCTAATAATATATCATCCATATAGTGAAATATTTGTAGTTCAGGATTTTGATTTCTAAGTGGCTGGATTACTTTGTTAACATAAATTTGACACATAGTTGGGCTGTTAGCCATCCCTTGAGGGAGTACTTTCCATTCATATCTCTGATCAGGACCTTCATGATTCAGTGCAGGGATAGTAAATGCAAAATGTGGACTATCCTCAGGATGAATTGGAATTGAAAAAAAAATCTTTAATATCTATAGCTAAAAATACCAGGTTTTTGGCAAAGCAGACATTTGGGGAATCCCTGATTGAGCAGGTCCCATAATAACCATCTCATTATTAATGGCTCATAAATCTTGCAATAATCTCCATTTACCAGATTCCTTTTTGATGACAAAACTGGGAGTATTATGGGAAGATATGGAAAGGTTGTATATGTCCCTCTGCTAATTGTTGTTTGACCATGTCATGGGCTGCTTGTATCTTTTCTTTAGTCAGGGGCCACTGAGGAACCCATACTGGTCTTTCTGATTTTCAAGTAATTTTTATTGTCTCAGTGACCCCTTCTGAAAACCCAAATCCATGTCTATTTATTCCTCGATCTATTTGAATTGGTGCTGCTATACCTTGTTCTTGTTCTCCTAATCTTTTTTCTTTCCTAAAACCTTGTCTAGCCATAATAGTGGGCACTTTTGGATTGATGTTATTTGTTAATGTCAAACCTAATTGATCTAGGACATCTCATCCCCATAAATTTATAGGAAGATGATCCAATACATATGGCTGTATAGTTCCTTCACATCCTTCAGGATCCTTCCAATCTGACACCATTGCACTTCTATGGGGATTAGTTGCTACTCCTAGGCCTCGAAGCATTTGAGTGGCTTGTTGTAACGGCCAATGTTTGGCCATTCTTGACGAGAGATGATGCTAAGGTCTGCACCTGTATCCAGTAGCCCATTAAATTCATGTCCTTGAATATTTAGTTTTAGAATGGGGCGAGAATCTAAATTTAAAGACAGCATAGCCCAATCTACACCTGTGGAGCCTAATCCCTTGGAACCTCTTTCTACAGTACGATTGGAAAATTTATCATGCAGGCTGGGTATTATTAATAACTGTGCTAGTCTATCTCCTGGTGAAATTACTGATATACCCTTTGGAGAACTGGCTATAATTTTTATTTCACCTTCATAATCGGGATCAATTACCCCAGGACTTATCAAAAGTCCTTTTAGAGTAGAAGAGCTGCGACCCAATAATAAGCCTACTGTTCCTTGGGGAAGAGGTCCTTTTACCCCTGTGGGAATGATTTGAACTCCCATCTCTGGAGTTAGTACTGCTCTGGTGGAGGCGCAGATGTCCAACCCTGCGCTCCCTCTGGTTTGTCTGATGAGGGATCTGATGGACAATGTGTCCTGGGCACTACCCTGATGGTGTTTCTGGGTTCCTCCAGTGCTCCGTATATTTGTGGTCTTGGGCCCCAGAGCATTGGGCCCCCCTGTCCATTTTTTGGCAACGGAGCCCGATGCCTTTCTCCACAATATCGTGGATAGACACCTGGTCCTTGTCCGTGTTTTGATAATGGAGTACCCTCTATGGTGGTTTGAGAATGGCATTCATTAGCCCAATGTCTCCCTCTACGACATTGTGGGCAAATACCCGGTATTCTACTCCTTTGATATCTAGTTTTATTAAACCCTCCTCCTATGGGGCAATTCCTTTTAAAATGTCCTGTTTGTTCACAACTGTAGCATGTTCTTGGCCTGGCATCTAAAGCCTGTTTTACTGCAGCTTCCACAACTTGCCCTTGTTCATTAATGTCTCTACGTAATTTAATATATGTGTTTAAATCTTCATGTTTCCATGGTCTAATGACTTCTCTGCACCAACGATTCGCTTGCTCATAAGCCAGTTGTTTTATTAATGGCATTGCTTGTTCTGTATTCCCCAAAACTCTGGTAGCTGTTTGAATAAGCCTATCTACAAATTCAGCATAAGGTTCATTAGCTCCTTGTATTACCTTAGGTAATTGACCTTGGAAACCTCCATATCCTTGTAAAGTCTTCCATGCCCTAACCGCATCTACAGCAATTTGTGCATATACGCCAGGATCATATGCAATTTGTTGAAGCTGACCCTCATAAGGTCCCTTTCCTAACAACATATCTAGTTTTCTCTGAGGGTAACCGGCTGCTGCATTTCTCATAGCCGTCTCCTTGCAAAATTCCTCATTGGCAACCTTCCATAACAGGTATTGACCTCCATTTAGCACAGCTTTACACATATTAGCCCAATCTGCTGGCGTCATGTTCAAGTTGGTAATGGATTCGACCAAGCTTACAGTGAAGGGTGCTTGAGGACCATAGGTTGTTACAGCCTCTTTTAGCTGCTTCACTGTTTTGAAATTTAAAGCATGGTGAATTCACTGCCCTCCTGCCTGCTCAAGTACAGGGCATGCTAATCTTTGAGGTCCTGTCTCAGGATCCCAAATATCAACTGCGGGGGTTGGGGGCCTCCCAGCATATGGAGGTGGCGCTGTTGGTGGGACACTTACGCCCTCTGATGATAGAAAGGTGTTATTAGCAGTCTCCTGTAGAGGTGGCGCTGTTGGTGGGACACTTACGCCCTCTGATGATAGAAAGGTGTTATTAGCAGTCTCCTGTAGAGGTGGAGCTGTTGGTGGGACACTTACGCCCTCTGGTGACAGAAAGGTGTTATTAGCAGTATCCTGTTGTAACTTTCCCCCTGATGGCTGTTTCTGCTCTAAACTTTCTTCCTTTGTCTGACTAGTTCGAGAGGCCTTCTCTTTTACTTGAATATTTCTACTATGATACAACCCAACAAGATGACGCCAAACAAAACTGAAACAGAATGAAACAAAAATGGAACCACACAAAATCATTCTATCAGCCTTTCTATCCTCCTGGCATGTCCATCCGACCTTTCTCCCTATCTGTTCCTCAGAGGTGAGCGGTTTTCCTTCCGTCTCACTCATCTCCAGGGACAGGCAACTTAAAACAAAAATGAAGCAAAACAAAAGAGTAAACTTAGAATGGCTCCCCATCCTCTCGCCCTGCCCTCAGGGGCGAGCAGTTTACTTACCCTCAGTCGCTCCCCTGCGGGCCACCAAATGCCGCAGTCTGGCTGGGCACAATTCAGGAGCCACTTGTCAAAAGAAACAAACTTTATTTTTAGAACACAAACACACACCACACAGCTCCTCAGGAAAAACCTTCAGAGCCCAACTGCCACCACCGGCTTCCACAAGCCTCTCCACCTCCCACAATCCTCCTGCTCTTGAGGCCGATTGGCTGGGTCGCATGGGCGGAGCCAAAAAAAGTCCCCCAATGAGCAGCTCCGTGGTCTGAAAGGGCAGGGAAACAGCCCAATGAGCATCACCGCAGAGGAGCCAATCAGTTGGCAGCTAGAAGTTTGCTGGAGCCGCTGTGAGCCAATCATCAGCCGGCAGCTGGAAGTTTGCTGGCAGCTGGAAGTTTGCTGGCAGCTGGAAGTTTGCTGGGGCCCCTTCGGCTGTGGCTCTCAACACCTGCTGGCCTCTGAGATGGGTTCCCCTACCCCCGTCACCCCTCCTCATGGCCACCTCTGTGTGCCCGGGTGGCCTCCTGCCCCACCTCCCAGCTGTCCCTCATCCTGCCGGCTGCTCTGCATCATGGAGTGCCCATGGGGATGGGTGCCCACAGCCCTGCGTGAGCCACCTGCTGGGCCAGGGGAGGGAGGACTGGAGGACAGGGGGGAGAGGAGGCTGGGCCAGGGAAAGGGGTGGGGGGTGTCCAAGTCCTCCCTGGGCCCATCAGCATGTGCTAGTGCTCCCTCAGCAGGCCTCAGGGCCACTCCTCAGGGACCCAGGCCTCAGTCACTCACATTAGGCGTCCACCGGCTGCCCTGTGCATGCCAGTGCCCCCCTGTGGAGAGGAGACAGTGGTCTCCTTAGAAGCCACTGTCCCTGAGAGGCCACCAGGGTGGACAACTCCAGTGGGAAGCCAGACCTCTTGGGCCTGGCCTCAGGGCTTCTGCCCTCCAACCTCAGGGACACTGCTGGCAGGATGGGCTGCAAGGCGTGGCCTCTGGGCTGGTGGCCCATCAGGACAGACAGAATGGCTGGGCCAGAGCGGCCTGCTCCGTGGGGGCCAAGTGGGGAGGGCTTCCAGCAGAGCTCAGGGGGGTACAGGAGCCCTCCCTGTCCTGGGTCTGGGGACCCTGGGGCTCCCGGTTCTTCCTGGAACTTGGTTTGGGCACCCACAGGCAGAGCCCCAGTGGGAGCGGCCACCCTCCTCTATCTCAGGACTTGAGCTGAGGGTCAAGGTGAGCCCCAGGGCCCAGGGCCCAGAGCCCTGTGAGGTCGGGGCAGTCGAGCCCGATGGTCAGCAGGCTGTGATCACTGTCCTGGAGTGCAACCGGGTTCTCACTGGGCAGTGCAATGAGGAAGTCGCAGCCCAAGTTGTGTGGGAGCCTGAGGCCCTGGCCACACCTTGGGCCTGGCCGCACTGTCCTCCTGCCTCTGCTTGGTGAGAGAGTCCAGGTGGTGATGTCTGGCTATCACAAGTGCCCTGCAAAGCCATCAGCATTTGGAGGCCGTCTCCAGCCCACCTAGAGGCCACCCTAGTGTGGACAGTGAGACGTTTCCTGGGTGGGACTCTGGAACCTCTTCAGGCCGCTCTTCCTGAGCCTTGTCCTTTCTGGAACTTGGTCTTGCTCCCAAGGGTCAGATGAAGCCAGGCCAGGCCCCCTCGCTCCCTGCTCACTCCACGGGGTGCTGTGCGGGACGGCCTGTCCTTGCCAGCAGTGCCTGCCCACCAGTCTCCCACCTAAACGCTCCCTCAGAGGGTCACTGGCCCAACAGCTTCCATCCGGCACCTTCTCTGTGCCCACCCCTTTCCCAGGCTGGTGAGCCATGAGCTGCTGCTGGCAGAACCTCCTCCTCTCCACTGTCAGCTGGGGCTGCCGCCCCTGGGTCCCCCACCCACATGCCCTGGGGTTCGTGCTAGGTGCTTCGATGACGATGACTCTGGGTTGGAAACTGGAGCTGCCCAAGTCACACAGTTGTCCTCCACCGCGGTGTGTGGCTTGCTCAGCTCACGGGTCCTGGTTGCCACTGTGGAGAAATGGAAGCTACTGTACCATTTAGTTCACACTATTTTACGTCTTAGTTTCTCTGTCTCCATTAATTGAGGTGAACAACTTGACTTTGCCTGTGGACGTCGGGGTTTTGAGAAACCAAATGGAGCCTGACATGGCCACTTCAGCCTGGGCCACATAAACACACAATGGACAAGGGATTCAGCTGGAGGCTGGGAGACAGAAGTGGAGCCAGAAGAGGGGCCTAACGCCACTCCAGAACCTTGACAGGGCCCAGCAGGCCAGGCCACACCCAGGACGGGGACTTCCTCCTAGATGTCTGCACTGTCCTGACCTGAGAGCCACCCACCCCCTGCCACCCATGTGTCCCCAGGTCTAAGGACTCCTGTGGGGAGGGGTCTGTCCCTGGTTCTCCACCACTGAGGCTCAGGATCCATCCCGATCATGGGAGCAGGGACTTGAGGGTGGCCTGGGCACAGAGTCACCTGCTGATGCGGTGTGGGGTCAACCAGCCATCCCTGGACTGACCAGGGCACGAGGCAGATGGAGGCCTAACCCTCCTTGAGTGGCAGGAATCAAGGTATTTCCCTGGGGTGGAGCCTGCCTTCAGACCCCAGGGAAGCCGTGGCTGCGACAATTCCAGCCTCAAAAGCCGAGTGTCCTGTGACGGTCCCTTCTCCTGCCACAGGCCTTCCTCCTGGCCCACCAACCTGACCCTGACTCCCAGAACCCGCCCTTAATACAGGATCGCCCCGAGTCCTCTCTGAGCCGGATGGGGCCCAGGGCCCAGGATGGCCTCCCGCTCTGCCCAGGCAGTGACCTCAGAAGCCCGTCAGGATCAGGACCGGGAACAGCAAGGCCTCCTGTGGGGCCCAGGGGGGCAGTTGTGCTGGGGGAACTCGGGGCTGGGGCTGCCGAGGTGCACCTCTGAGTGGGGTGGGAGGAGCAGTGCGCCTCTCCTCTTGCAGGAAAGCAGACGGACGTGTCTCCCAGCCCTTGTCCACAGAGAGTGGCCAGCACCGTAGAATCCTCGGGGCATCAGGCAGCAGCCCTGAGCTGGAACGCAGACCGGAGCCAGGAGCCCACTCTCAGCAGAAGTGCAGTTGGCCCTCAGCTCTGCATCTGCGCCTCTCCCGAGGCTTGCTGCTGCCTCCCAGCCTCTATCCGTGGCCCGTGACCAGCAGGGACAGTTGCAGCCTGTGAGCTGGGGCTGCCCAGGGTCCCACAGGGAGCGTGGGTGGGAGGGAGCTTTGGGAAGCCACAGGTGGCGCTGTGCCGTCCCAGGCCCCTGTCTCCTGTGACACACCCTTCCCCGGCTGCTGCTGCTGCCCTGGGCCCCGCAGGACCCCGCTCCCCCTGCACCACTATGGCCTCCCCTTCTGCCTGCTCCCTGCCCCTCCCCAGAGCTGGCCTGTGCCTGGGCCTGGGCAGGAGAGGGTCCACAGTGAACCTCTCTGCGCCCAGCTGCTCCTGGGGCCCAGGGTCGCCCTCCAGCCTGGGATGAAAGATCTGTGAACTGAGAGCAAGTCCTGGAGCCGCATCCCTGGGGCCTGCGGGTGACCTGCCCGTCTCCAGCCAGGGCTCCCTGCACCCCAGCCTCCCTGAGAGGGCTTCGCCACGGCCCTGGGGATCCCTGCCACGGCCTTGGAGGAAGGGCTGTTTCCAGACAGGAAACCAAGGCTCAGCCAGGTGATGAACCTGCCAAGTGGGAGGTGTCATCTGCAGGGACAGGGTGACCTGTCCACAGGTGCCAACCACCACACTTGGCCTATGGCCAGGCCGTGGGGACTGCAGCTGCTGGTTCTTAGACCAACGGCTCCAGAGCCACAGGGAGGGTGGCCTCCATGGCTGGGATATGGGCTGTCCCCACCAGTGCCATCCTCCCTCAAAGGGACAGACTTGTGGCTACGTGGCTTCAGGAGAACCAAGCAAAAAAGAGAGGGGCCCTGGTGCTGGGGTTGTCGGGTCCATTCTGGGTGGGCAGGGTCTCTGAGGGCAGGGTACAGTCTGGGGCCCCCAGAGGCTGTGGGCAGAGCTGGAGGACCCTCCCCACTGCATCCTGCTCTGGGGCTCACCCTGACCTCAAGGGCACGGCCCGGTGAGGGAGCGGCCTCGTCCCTTTCTGTCTCTTTTTGATCTGGGGACAGAACAGAAGGGGATGAGAGGCATGGTCCCTGCGCTCCACAGGAGGATGGAGGTGGGTGGACTCCTGCCGCGGGCCCGGGCAGGGTGGTGCAGTCCGAGTCCGCCCCAGCTGACTGAGGTAGCTCTGGGTGGCCGAAGCCACTTGGCTCCTCCCCGTGGGGCCAGCAGGGCCAGTTCTGTCTCATGGAGGACCACCCTGTTCCCAGCTGGTCTGAGTGGCTGCAGGGGAGAGCCTGCCACCACCTGCCGGTGCAGTGTGCTCCCCAGCCTGGTGGCCGCGTGACCCTGCCTCTGCACTGCCCGGGAGCTGCGGGTGGAGGCCCTGGTTCTGAGCAGAGCCCAGGGAAGAGGCTCTGAAGAAGGGGAACGAGCCGGGTGAGGGACCCAGGCCACCTGAGGAGAGCGGCTTTCTAAAAGTGAGTCCTCAGGCAGAGAGCAGGAGACGGAAGGAAGGTCGACATCCTGGGTGTTCCCACAGGGGACAGGTCAAAGGGCAGGCCAGAGTCTGGAAAGCAGGAGAAATTGGCTTGAGGGCAGTGGGAGACAGTGGCTTGGGAGGAACCTGGTGGCCCAGTAGTTCTGGGCACAAGATGCCCAGCAGGTCCCTCTGTGCTGAAGGCCCTCCTCCTGGGCTGTGTGAGCCTGGCCACCCCCCTCCTGTGCCACCCCCCTCCTGGGCTGTGTGAGCCTGGCCACCCCCCTCCTGGGCTGTGTGAGCCTGGCCACCCCCCTCCTGGGCTGTGTGAGCCTGGCCACCCCCCTCCTGGGCTGTGTGAGCCTGGCCACCCCCCTCCTGGGCTGTGTGAGCCTGGCCATCCCCCTCCTGGGCCACCCCCCTCCTGGGCCACCCCCCTCCTGGGCCACCCCCCTCCTGGGCCACTCCCCTCCTGGGCCACCCCCCTCCTGGGCTGTGTGAGCCTGGCCACCCCCCTCCTGGGCTGTGTGAGCCTGGCCACCCCCCTCCTGGGCTGTGTGAACCTGGCCACCCCCTTCCTGGGCTGTGTGAACCTGGCCACCCCCTTCCTGGGCTGTGTGAGCCTGGCCACCCCTCTCTGGGCTGTGTGAGCCTGGCCATCCCTCTCTGGGCTTCCAAGGTTTATGGCGAGGTGAGATCTGGAAGTGAGCAGATGTCCCAGTTCACCTGGTGCAGAGGGGACTGAATCTGCAGGCCAGGTGGGGCCAGCTACTGACCAGCACCCTGGGGCCTCCAAGCTTGGTCCTTGAGGTTCAGGAAGGGACTGAGGGTTATTCTCATTGACGTTTTAATTTGGCTCCCAACAGTGGGACACCCATGTGCCACTGGTACCACTGGGGAAGGTTGCTGCGTTAGCCCTTCCTTTCTGGAAGATTCCGACGCCTCTGCTGGTGGCCCAGCTTCAGGAGCTCCCGGGGCAGGTACGCTGAGGGACAGGCTGAAGCTGGACGGGCAGCAGGTGCCCTGCCATGCAGACCTGGGGCTCTGCTTCCTCTGCGCCAGCCCCGTGCCCTCTTCCCACAAGGGCTGCCCTCTCTGCAGGACACCCGGCCACATGGAGACAGTGAGCTGGGACGCGCAGGCCCCCGAGGGCTGGCGCAGCTTCCCGCTTGGGCTCGGCCTCCCGTTCCTTGTGCTGCAGGCGCCCTGGCCACCAGGGCTGGGGCCCTCCCCCCCTCGCTGCCACTCACTCTGCTGTCACAGCATGGGTGTGGGCTGCCTCTGGGGACCTACGGGATGTGGCTCCTCGGTGCCCCTCCCTGCTCCTGTGATGGGGGTGGAGAGCTCTGCAGGAGGGGCCCTGGGGAGCCCCACCCTCTGCGGGGGCACTGGAGACACGGTGCAGAGCCCCCCGTGGGGACGACTAGGGCCTCAGTTGCCAGTGACCTCATCCTGCTCCATAAATCATGCCTGGCTGCCCCACGTGCTGCCCAGACATCTCCAGGGGCCCACGGCTGAGGGCAGCGGCTTTCCAGGCCAGGGGGAGGGGTGCTGAATGGCAGCCAGCGTCTAGCAGCCCCTCACAGTCTCGTCCCTGGCGGAACCCAGCTCCCCCAGGCCCTGACCGGCTGGCCTTGCCCAGCCCAGCTGCTCTGTGGGGACCCCTCCAGGAGGCCCCGCAGGTGCACCTTTCATCTGGGGCGTGCCGCGCCCCTCCCCCTTCACAGGTCTGTCCTTCACAACTGTCCGACAACCTCTGTTCCCAGCCCTGGGCTCACCTCCCGCTCCTGGGGGACAGCAGGTCTCCACTCCACAGAGGGGAAAAGCCCATTCAGAGACGCACAGCTCAAAGCTGGAGTTTCAAGTCTACAGTCAGACGGCACAGAGCACGTTCTCAGACGGCCACCCCCGGGCAGCCTCAGGCCCTCCTAGGGGCCTCAGGTCAGAAAGGGAGGTCCTGGAGGTGAACAATCTCGTCCTATCCAACTTTTCTTCTGGATCTGGGCCTGGCCTACAGTGAGGGCTTGGTAAATGGTGGGTGGGGACAGGGGGTGGGTGGGTGGGGGACATGGTGGGTGGGGACAGGGGGTGGGTGGGTGAGGGTGTGGTGGGGGAGGACTGGGGAGTATGTGGGTGGGGACAGGGGGTGGGTGGGTGAGGGACATGGTGGGTGGGGACAGGGGGTGGGTGGGTGAGGGTGTGGTGGGGGAGGTCTGGGGGGTGGGTGGGTGGGCGAGGGGCATGGTGGGCATGGCGGGGTGGGTGAGCTGGTGGAAGGTAAGTGCTCTCTTCTCAAGGACTGTTTGGGAGATATTTTGGTACCTGAGTCTCCGTGACTGACTGGAGCCCTTTCCCACCTCTGGTCAGAGATGTGGCCACAGAAGAAGGTGCCAGGAGGTGTCACGCTGTCCCCTTCTTCCCTTGGGACTTGGAGCGCGTCCACCTTCTCTGCAGTTCCTGGGGCTTCCCGCTCTCTGCGAGGAATGGTCGGTGGCAGGAGCAGGTGTCCCCCCGAGAGCACACAGGGCCTTCTCTTCACAGCCCGTCCCAGGCCGCCCCACCTCACTGCAGGCCACCCCACCTCACTGCAGGCCACAGTGCCAGTAAGCGTCAGGGTGTGATCTGGCCACTCCCTGCAGAGCCCCGGGGCAGGACTGGTCTTGTCTTCCAGCCGCTGGTGGCCCAGGCTTGCTGGGCCAGTGGCCCCCTGTGGCCTCACCACCTTCTCCCCTCCACGTCCCCCACCACCCCGAGGCGTGGCACTTTGCTTTCCTGGTGTCATTTCTCAGGGCCTTTCCCCCGTGTCTACGGGGTTTTCTCATCTTTTAAAGTGTGGGTGGGACGGGGGTGGGGGAGGGGCATGGTGGTGACTCTGCAGGAGCTGAGATGGTCTGAGTGGTGACTGTCCTGCAAAGAAGTGAAAAGGAAGGAATGGGGAAAGGAAGGACATAGGAATGCCCATGGGGTGGCCACAGGGTCCCAAGTATTTCTAGGAATAACCTGGAGGGATTTCCCACGCGGTTGGAGTCTGCCATGACAGTGGGTGTGAGAGCAGGTGACGTGTGTCACACCCGCCAGGCTGTGAGGACACTGGCCCTCAGCGGGGCTGTGCTGGCCCTCAGGGGTCACCGTGCCCCCATCCTGTGGGAATGCAGAAGCACATGAGCCGTGGCAGCAGCTCAGGGTGCGGCAGCCACCAGCCGCCCGCTGCCCCGGTGCTGGCCAGCTGGGCCCAGGTCGCCCAGACCAGCAGCTTCACCCCGCCTTTTCCCTGAGCTCTGTGATGTGCCCACGGTCATCAAGGCCACAGGGGACCTGTCTCTGAATTCTGACTCTGCAGGAGTGAGATGGCCTGTTTCCTGAGGGACTGGGCAGGTCCAGCCTGCTCGGTCAGTAGCAGCTCCCCAGGAGGCCTACACATGGCCATTTCCTCCGTGGCAGAGGAACACAAGGCCAGAGAGAGGGCTCTTCTGCACTGTTGGCCCCCCTCGTGCCTCTCCTCCCACCATGGCATGGCATGAGCCAGTGGGCACAGAATCTGCCCAGGACCAGGGAGACGGTGCTGGTACCCTTGCGCCCCCAGACAGCTGCCACACCCACAGGGCTCAGTTCCCAAGCCACTGGCAGAGGACCCCATAAGATGGACACCGCTCACGGCCCCCAAGACCTGGAGCCCTGGGCAGTGGCCAGGGAGGAGCTGGCCTGCAGTGTAGACAGGCAGGAGGCACAAAGGGCCAGAATCGCCCATCTGGGCTTCAGGCTGCAGAACTGTGCACCAGGTGCCCTCGGTTCCCTGATAAAGGGTCCCTTTCATCCCTCGCTCACACATAGGGTTCCAAGAGCTCTCCAGGAGAAGCTGCTGCACTGTCCACCGGCACCTAAAACCGAAACAGCTGCTATATTTAACAAAACACATCCCGTTACCATGACAACCTGTGCTCTGAAATTAGAAACACGGCATACCACGGGTGGATGCCAGCCGGGGAGAAACTCAGAAAGCCTCCATCCACTCTCCAGACGGAGCGAGGGCCCCCACCCCCGTGCCCACGAAATCTCCAGTCTCCTTCCTGTCGGCAGGCCCTGCACGGCTGGGAGGGGTTCCCTGCGTCTCCAGCCCCGGGGGTCTCTGGCAAGCCCACGAGGGTGGCTGCACTAAGAGGACTCGACCTGTGCCAACTGTGCCGACGCTCTGCTCCCCCTGAGTAGACACACCCTCACAGGAAGGGTGGCTGGGGCATCTCCAGGGCAGGGAATCGACGGTGGCCCTGGGGACACAGAAGTCCCCTCCCTGAGATCCCTTCTTGCCTCCAGATGAGAAGTGCATTACTGTTAGCCACAGGACTCAGCCCACAGCCCCTTCCCCTACTCCCACCAGGCCTGACCCCCACCACCCACAACACTGGGGTCCTAGACCCTCATGGTCCACACCCCAGCACAGTCTCCTGAAGGACACCGACCTGGGGACCTCAGCTGGTGCCTTACAAGCAAGGAGCTGGCCTCGTTAGAGGAGGAGACGCTGACCTCCTGCCTGGGCACAGCCTCCAGGCCACGTTGGCACCCTCAGGCCTGCAGACTGCCACCTGTTTCCAGACCGAGACTGTCAGCTAAGCCACCTGCTCCCCCGAGGCCCCACTGGTGGCCTCACTGTCTGCGGTCACCTAGAGTCTGTGTCACCCTGTGAATCTTAACAGACGTGGAGATTTGCAGGAGCCTCCACTCAGGACTGGAACCCCCATGTCCCATCACACCCCTACCAAGACTCCTCCAGCCACAGCTGTGGCCGAGAGGCGGAGCCATGCACCCAGCGCCCCCAAGACCAGCTGGCTCCTCCGCGGTGCAGGACGCGGGTGTGAATGGTTTGTTGAGCCACCTGACCCTTCGGGGTGGTTTGGGGCTCTTCCAGTTGGGCAGAGGACTGGAGCCGCTGTGGCCCTCAAGTCCAGGTCTGTGTGAACCAACTTCTGTTTTTCCAAGAGGGGGGCTGTGGGGGCCCAGCTCAAGGCTGGCCACACTGTGGTGTGAGTGGCTGTGGCACCCTGTACTCCCATGAGCCTGTGTGAGGGGTCCCAGATGCTCTGCCCTCCGGGTGCAGCGCCCACTCCCGTGGTGTGCTTGCTGTGTGAGCGGGCTGTGCCCAGGTGCCGAGGGACAGTGCTTGCCACCTCAGGCGAGGCCAGCCCCTGGCTGCACCCTCAGGTGAGGCCCAGGCTGTGCTCCTCAGGGAAACACGAGGCTCCTCCTCCCACACTGCCGTGCTCTTGGGACACAGGGAGAAGGGTTCCAGCCTTACCATGCCACAGGATGACGACACTCAGCACCGATGCGCCCACAGGAGTTGGCCTGGCACCAGCACGGTGGCACCCCTCCCCACGGAACCCTGAGGCCACGTCACCAAGCCTCCCTTGACCGCTGAGCCCCTCCGGACGCACGAGCTTATGGGCAAACCTCCGAAGGCGTGGAGGCTGGAGTTGGGGCCTTCTAATGAGAAAAACTCCTCCTGAGAAATTGCAGTTTTGGACCTTGTCCCCAAAGCTCTGTCAGTTCAACAAAGGGAAGTAGGTTCAGAATGTCACTGCTCCAGAACGTTGACTGCCCAGGGAAATGGGAAACACACGGACATTTCAGGGCTCAAACACGAAAGAAATAGTGTAGAGACTTTCGGATTTTGATGACGACCCTGTTTTCCCTTGACATTTCCAATGGTGGATTGCCAAGTCAAAACGAATTTCCTAAACTTCCAACAATTAAGAAAAGAGTTGGTTCACTCATGTTGGAGGACAGGACTTCTCTCTTTTCTTTACAGAAGGTAATGATAGCACATTATATGAAGAGCTTCCAAAATTACACGGACAGTCGCTGCCGAAGGTGTGGCCAGCGGGTGACTGGCATGGTGGACAGTGCTGTGTCCTAGGCTTTGGTGATGCTCATGGTACTTGCCAGATTTTAAAGTATTTTGATTAGTTGCAATTTTTTCCCATTACAGATGAATATTCACTTTTATACCTAAGTTTGTATTCACTAATTTTCTCGTTTTCTGACAGCCTCCAAAGTTGTGGACGCCTCAAGACCCACGCACCTGTGTGCACACCTGTGCTTTGGAGGAGCAGAGCTCTGAGGGGTGCGTTTCTGGAGCCCGGACCCAGGTCTCACCCCAGTCTGCTCCTTTTTGATGCCTTGGGGCTGCTGTGATGCACGGGGTACAGCTCAGGAACACAGCCTCACCTGGAGACCGCAGGGGCATCTGCACAACCGAGTCCAGGCGCGCTGCAGGGACCCCACCACCCCTCCACCCTCGGTCATGGGCACGGGGCTTGGTCATCGTGGTCCCAGCCCAGCCCACCAGATGGGGCCTTCCAGTGATGGGCAGCTGGCAGGCAAGGCCAGCAACGACTCTAGACTACTCTCTCCTGCAGCCTTGGCCAGTGCAGCAGAGCGCGTCGTCCTGGTTAGCTGTCTGGCTGCTCCCTGCGGAGAGGAAGCGCTCTCTCCACTGTCCCTTGAAAGCTTCCATGACCCCTCAGGGCCTGGATGAAGACAGTCCCCTGGGATGCAGGCCCTCTCGGCTCACCTTGCCCGGCTCGACCCCCCCTCCCTGCGGACATCTCGTCTGCTCCCCCAGGCACCGGGGAATCGCATCTCATCCCGACTCACAGCTGACTGGGGAGTGACTCGGGTCAGTTTCTCATCCTCCTGGCTCCTGTTTTCCCAGGATGTCAGCACACAGCAGGGTCAGCCACGAATACTCCAGGTCCTTCCCAAGCTGACCTTCCACCCGCAGCCCCTGTGGCTCCCCCAGGTCTGCTTGTCTCTGTGTGAACAGCGTGTATGCAGTGTCGAGGCGTCCTGTTCCCGGGACCCGCCAGGATCCGTGGAGGAAAGGAGGCCTGGGAAATGGGAAATGAGGTAGGAAGAGAAGTTTACAAAATTTTTTTTTATTTTAGTTTTCCGCAGACACAACATCTTTGTTTGTATGTGGTGCGAGGATCAAACCCAGGCTGCACGTATGCCAGGCGAGCCGCGATACCGCTTGAGCCACATCCCCAGCCCGGAAGAGAAGTTTAAACCAGATCCTTTCTCACAGGGAGGGCGGAGGTCAGCCTTAATGGACCTACGTTTATCTGGCCAAGGGAGCCATGAGGAGAGACTCTCAGTGAAACTGAGAATCCTGGATGAAGACAGGCCTGGGGGGACGAGGTGGGGGAGGTGACCACCCCAGTAGGAATGAGGGCACGGGCAGCCTAGGCCAGCTGTCCATCACACTCACTGGTCACCTGTGGGTTGACTGGAGTTTCTCTTGGGCCCAGAGACACCCAGGAGGGGGAACCAGCCAGGACCCTCCACTCACCTCAGCCAGCCTTGGGCACTGATGAGGTGGGGGCCTGGGCAGCTCTCCCACGTGGTGGCAGGTGGCCCCAGCGCCATCAGACCCGATAGACTCTGCCCCCCCCACTTCGCTCCCACGGGCCCTGGAGCTTGCCATGGTCTTACCCTCGGTGCCCGCCTCCCAGGAGCCCGTTCTGGGCATCCTGCTCTGCCCAGCCCCTGGTTATAAAGTGCCCCCTGCACACAGCATTCAGTGTTCGGGTGTGTGGCTCATCTGTGGGCCCTGGGCAGAGAGGGCCTGCTGGCCAGGTGGCAGGAGAAGGGGCAGACCAGGAGGACAGGCCCTCCCGACGTCGTTCCCAGCACCCAGGTCCAGGGCCCCAGGGCCACGGGTGGCTCAGCAGGGGACTCAGCTGTGGCCCCTGCTCTCTGCCAACTCCAGGCTGGCCCAGTGGGTCCCTTGTCCCCCTCCACACCTGTCTGCTGGGGGCAGGACCCTGCCCACCCTTCCTGAGACCCTCAGCCAACTCTTTGACACCTGTCTGAGGCTGAAGTGCCTTAAGGCCTCTTCCTCAAGGGCTCCGGCTGCTGGTGACACCATTGCTGAGGGCTGGGGACGCAGCTCAGGTACCTAGCAGGCTCGAGGCCCTGGGCGCAGTTCTGGGTGCTGCCCAAAACAAACCACCACGAAGAAGGTCCGCCCTGAGGATCGGGACTGAGGAGGGGCCTGAGTCCGAGGAGCCCCTGGGCCACGTGGTGGTGCCCTGAGCGTCACACAGGCCACTGGGCCTGCCAGGAGGCCGAGGCTTGTCCATCCTCTGGAAGAGGAAAGGAGTCTCAGAGACATGCAGTGGCTCAGGGTGCCCATGGCCGAGGTGCAGACCAGCAGGTGACCAGAGTCCCGCAGCCCAGGAAGGAGGCCTGCCATCCCGCTGCTGTGTGTGTTGTGGGGACAGCTGCCCTCTCTGCTCTGGCCTGGCAGGCTGGCTCCAGTCTTCCTGGCCTCCACCCACCCTCCCTCCCCAGGGGCCCCAAAAGTTGGCCCGGACATGTGGCCCCAGGACTTCACAGGGCCAGGAGCTGTCAGCCTGCTCCAGGCCAAAGAGAGGGCTTCGTGTAGAAAGCGTCTTTTCTCCTGCCTCACAGCAACAGCTGGACGCAGGCGGAGCAGCCCGCCCTGGGGACTGTCCTTCCCTGAGCTGGGGGCAGCTGCACACACTTCCTTCATCTCCCTCCCTCTGCTGTCCCTCCTGCTCGTCCCGACCCTCCTCCCTCTGTCCCTGCATGCCCTGTCTCTCTGTCTTCTCTTCCTTCCTCGGTGCCCGTCTCTGCCCCTCTCTCTGCAGCACCCAGCACAGCTCCCGACCCCCGGAGCACCTTGTCCCCACTGCAGACCCGAGTTCATCCTGCAGCTGTCCAGGGCCTTCTGAGTCCCCACATTCCTTGGCCAAGACCGCAGGAGCCGCCCTCTGCCCAGCGCCCTACCTGGGCAGTGCCCACCCGCCGCCCCGGTGCTCTGCGGACAGACTTCACAGGGCTGGTTCACCACAGGCACCACTTGTGGGTGGGGCAAGGGAAGGCACAGGCCGGGGAGATGCCACCGTCCACACCACCAGGAGCTCCCTGTTCCCAAGGGTCCTGGCGTTGACGCAGGGAGGGAGCCTTCCCTGGGACCTCCAGCGGAAGGCAATGGGACCGGTCCTGTGGGAGGCCGTCTCAGGAGCCCTGCACCTCAGGTTGCCATGAAGAGGTGGCCCGTGTCCCCTCCGTGTCACTGCAGGTGTTGGGCAGCCCCTCCCACTCCCGGCAGCTGTGTGAGGGCAGGAGCTGGAACCTGGGGACACGCAGAGCCAGAAGGTCACCCTGGGTCCTCACCAGCCCTCAGCACTTCTGTTCCACGGACAGTCATCCTGAGAACAGAGGGCCAAGTCCAGCTCCAGCCACATCTGAGCGGTGAGGTCAGTGTGCCTCATGGACAGTGTGGCCAAGAGTGTTCTGGAGCTCAGCTCTCTTCTTGGAGGACCAGGGCTGAGGGATCGGGGGCTCTTCCCTCAGGGCAGGCAACCAAGCCCCAGCCTGCAGGTGCCTCCCACCCTGCCTTCCCCCGACCCCCGTCCTGGCTGGTCCGCCCCTCCTGAGAGACTTCTGGGTTTCCGTCTGCTCTGGCCTGCTCCTCCGCTGAGATCCACAGCCCATCACCAGAAAAGACCAGCAGGCGCCACGGGGGCAGCTTTAGGTGACCCCGGGAGAACCAGGACTCAGAAATGCTGTGCCCTGCACGGGGCAGATTCCTCTTGTCGGGGCTCAGAGCTCCCGAGCACGGGACCTCACCCCAGATGGGGCACGTGGCGGTCCCGGTGGCCTGTCCTTCCCCAGGACCAGCAGCACAGGCCCTCGTCCACCTGGCCCGCTTCCTCTGGTGGCTGATAGAGAGGAACCAAGGTGCGCTGCCCAGAGAAACCATCTCCGCCTGGGGGAAGGTGCTGCCCAGTGGGTCAGAGGGGTGACTGGGGCCTGGCCCCTCCTCTGGCGAGTCTTCAAGGCACACGTGGTCAGCCTGCTGATTCCCCCGACCTCACACTGCAGGGCTGTGGCCCCTCCGTCTTTCCACCTGACACTCGGCCCCCTGTGAAGAGGAGCTGATGAGCCCCTCAGGCTCCATGCTCCCCTCGCTCCTGTTCGAAGGCGCCCCTGCACCCGGGGTTAGGGAGGTCGCTCAGGGCACTCTGTGGCCTTGGAGGGGACCACAGGCCCCTGGGAGGGGGTGCTGGGCTGGCTCCCCTCTGAGCAGCTTCCTGCATGGTGGCCTCTGCGGGCAGCCGGGCTGGTGGACCTCGAGCTCAGCCCTCTGTGGCCTTGGATGCTGTTCAAGTCCTTTGGCTCCCCTCTGCTCTGCAGACCCACACGGTGGCTGCCATGTGTGGGGCCCAGGGCACCCGCCAGCCGCCCACCAAGGGAGACTCAGGGAGTCGAGGCCCCAGCACAGAGCCACGTCCTAACAGGGAGCTGGCCTCGGGGCCAGCGAGCCTGACATCAGTGTCACTGTGGGCTGGCGTCACTGGGGCTGTGTGGGGCCACGGCAGGGCTCCTAGATGGCGGGGACGTGGTGGAGCAGGTGGGGCAGCAGGGTCCAGCAGGGGGCTACGGAGAAGGTGGCTTTGGGAACAGGAGGGCTGACGGGGCTGCTGTCCTGAAGAGGCCCTGGATGGCCTCTTGGGCCACCTCGGGGAGCCTGCGAGGGTGCAATTGTGCTCAGAGGACAAGGCTCTCTGCTGGGTGTGCAGGTGCCTTTCCCAGGCCTCGGGCCTCAGAGGGATGCCGCAGCCTTCCTGCAAGGCGACAGACACCCACGTCCACCAGGAAACAGAAGGAGAAGGACCTGGAGCTCCATGGATGCCCGAAAGCCACCCTGGGGCAGGGGGCAGGGAGTGGGGCTGATGGATGCCGCTGCTCTTAGGGTCTGGACAGAGGGTCATCTGCACCCCCATGTCACTCCACAGCCTTTCCTCTGGAAACAGCCCTTGGACATCCCTCACTGTGGCCATTTTAGCACCCCCCCACACACCCCTCAGCAGCTGCCGGTGGTCCTGTCCAACAGTCCAAGGGGACAGCGGATGTCAAAATCCAGCTGCAGATGGCCCAGAAATCCCACTCAATCAAGGCCCTACTGAAAGCCAGCCTGGAGCAGAGGTGACCACTGGAGGAGAGCTGAGTCACCTGCCTGTCACCTGGGGCCGGGGTTCCTTGCCTTGTGACCCTGGATGACCTCGGCTGTGTCATGTGGTCCTCAAGTTGGACCAGTGACTGCTCCAATCCTCTACACCTGAGCCTGACCAGCGGAGGCCAGCTCACCTGTTGCCTGGCACCCCAAGCTCCCAGCGGGACCCCTGGGAGGTCCTCCCCAGTGAGCAGGTGCTGGGAAGCCCAAGTCCTCACCGAGGGAGAGTGTTCCCGGTGGCCAGCCGGCTCCTGTGACCCACAGTCCCATTCCAGGAGGGAGTCTATTCTAGAGAACAGCCCCAGGAGGCTATGTCCCCAAAGAGGGCTTCAGTAAGACATGGATATCCGAGCTGCCCGTCCTGAGCGCCGGCGTCTGCAGAGAGGGTGCATGGAGCCTGTCTCTCCATGCCCCCAGCACCAG
Source organism: Urocitellus parryii (assembly GCF_045843805.1). Lineage (NCBI taxonomy): Eukaryota > Metazoa > Chordata > Mammalia > Rodentia > Sciuridae > Urocitellus > Urocitellus parryii. The sequence goes on from NC_135531.1 coordinate 282,631,318, forward strand.
CCCCTGGGGGTGACTACAGACTGAGGGGCCCCAGGCTGCAGCCACGTTAGCCATGAAGATGAACCCTGAGTGTGAGGGTTCACCATTTCTACAACAGCTGACCCTTTTGTCCCCGTGAAGCAGGGCCATGTGATTATGTATGGCTTCAGTTATGGATCAAGTCCATGGAGACTGGTCACATTCACCTGCCAAGGCTCTCCTTCCGGGCAGGGCACCATGCCCACAGGGAGGAGGAGAGCAGAGCTGCCGAGGACCCCTGTCCCAAGGGCGCCCCTCCCACCTGACCTGGGACCCCTGTCCCAAGACCACCCCTCCCACCTGACCTGGGACCCCTGTCCCAAGACCACCCCTCCCACCTGACCTGGGACCCCTGTCCCAAGACCACCCCTCCCACCTGACCTGGGACCCCTGTCCTAAGACCACCCCTCCCACCTGACCTGGGACCCCTGTCCTAAGACCACCCCTCCTACCTGACCTGGGACCCCTGTCCCAAGACCACCCCTCCCACCTGACCTGGGACCCCTGTCTCAAGACCACCCCTCCCACCTGACCTGGGACCCCTGTCCTAAGACCACCCCTCCTACCTACCTGGGACCCCTGTCCTAAGACCACCCCTTTACCTGACCTGGGACCCCTGTCCTAAGACCACCCCTCCCACCTGACCTGGGACCCCATCCTAAGACCACCCCTCCCACCTGACCTGGGACCCCTGTCCTAAGACCACCTCTCCCACCTGACCTGGGACCCCTGTCCTAAGACCACCCCTTTACCTGACCTGGGACCCCTGTCCCAAGACCACGCCTCCTTCCTGACCTGGGACCCCTGTCCTAAGACCACCCCTCACACCTGACCTGGGACCCCTGTCCCAAGACCACCCCTCACACCTGACCTGGGACCCCTGTCCCAAGGCACCTTCCCACCTGACCTGGGACCCCTGTCCCAAGACCACCCCTCTCACCTGACCTGGGACCCCTGTCCCAAGACCACCCCTCCCACCTGACCTGGGACCCCTGTCCTAAGACCACCCCTCCCACCTGACCTGGGACCCCTGTCCTAAGACCACCCCTCCCACCTGACCTGGGACCCCTGTCCCAAGACCACCCCTCCTACCTGACCTGGGACCCCTGTCCCAAGACCACCCCTCCCACCTGACCTGGGACCCCTGTCCTAAGACCACCCCTCCTACCTGACCTGGGACCCCTGTCCTAAGACCACCCCTCCCACCTGACCTGGGACCCCTGTCCTAAGACCACCCCTCCCACCTGACCTGGGACCCCTGTCCCAAGACCACCCCTCCTACCTGACCTGGGACCCCTGTCCCAAGACCACCCCTCCCACCTGACCTGGGACCCCTGTCCCAAGACCACCCCTCCCACCTGACCTGGGACCCCTGTCCTAAGACCACCCCTCCCACCTGACCTGGGACCCCTGTCCCAAGACCACCCCTCCCACCTGACCTGGGACCCCTGTCCCAAGACCACCCCTCCCACCTGACCTGGGACCCCTGTCCCAAGACCACCCCTCCCACCTGACCTGGGACCCCTGTCCCAAGACCACCCCTCACACCTGACCTGGGACCCCTGTCCCAAGACCACGCCTCCTTCCTGACCTGGGACCCCTGTCCTAAGACCACCCCTCACACCTGACCTGGGACCCCTGTCCTAAGACCACGCCTCCCACCTGACCTGGGACCCCTGTCCCAAGACCACCCCTCCCACCTGACCTGGGACCCCTGTCCCAAGACCACGCCTCCCTCCTGACCTGGGACCCCTGTCCCAAGACCACCCCTCACACCTGACCTGGGACCCCTGTCCCAAGACCACGCCTCCCACCTGACCTGGGACCCCTGTCCCAAGACCACCCCTCCCACCTGACCTGGGACCCCTGTCCCAAGACCACCCCTCCCACCTGACCTGGGACCCCTGTCCCAAGACCACCCCTCCCACCTGACCTGGGACCCCTGTCCCAAGACCACCCCTCCCACCTGACCTGGGACCCCTGTCCTAAGACCACCCCTCCCACCTGACCTGGGACCCCTGTCCTAAGACCACCCCTCCCACCTGACCTGGGACCCCTGTCCTAAGACCACCCCTCCCACCTGACCTGGGACCCCTGTCCTAAGACCACTCCTCCTACCTGACCTGGGACCCCTGTCCCAAGAGCACCCCTCCCACCTGACTTGGGACCCCTGCCCCCAGGCGCCCGCCCACCTGGCCCAGCAGGTCTGGCAGTTACTTGCACTTAGCTTCTGTGAGTCCCCACAGGCCCAGAGGTGCTGGGTGGAGGGAGGGGCTGCATTCGGTCCTGGACTCCTCCTGGGGTGCCTGGGCGGGGCTCTGGCCCAAGCTCAGAAAGGTCCTGGCCCTGTCTCTGGGCGGGAGAGAAGGAGACACTGCCACAGGGGCCAGAGGCTGGAGCCTGACCTCATGTGGTAGCAGAGGGGACAGCAAACAGGAAACCCGTAGAGGAGGAGAGGGGCCTCAACCCCCAAATGCAGGGGTCCTGAGTCTCAGGTGAGCGGCTCCTAAGGACCGGGGTGGACCTCGGGCCTGAAGCCGGCCTGCGTTCAGACTGGAACCAGGCAGAAGGGACAGAGAAGGGGAGGACGTGGGCAGCACCTAGATCTGGTGCCAGAGCCCGCCTGGTGCCCTGCTGCTGGTGGCCGGTCGGCCCCCTCCCATGCTCCTGTTCCTCAGGCTCCGGTGTCTGAACACTTCTCTCCTGTCCTCCCAGAGACGGGCTCTCCACAGAGGGTCCCAACCACAGATCAGAGGCTGGGCCTTCCAGTGTGGGCAGAGGACACTGACTGAAGGAGAAGCTGGGCCTGGCACCCATCCCCGCTGCCTCCATGGGCGGTCTGCGGGCCGAGGAGGGGTCTACTCAGCTCCAGCCCAGAGCCCTGGTGTGAGCAGGCCCCGCCTTGGAACCCGGAAGGGGGTTCTAAGAGGGGACCCAGGGAGAGCCCCGGGCCTGGGAGTCACACCGACGGGCCACCGCTCTGTCACTGCCTGTGAGGGAGACGGTGGCTCTCCAGACCTGAAGTGCTGGCCGTGTTAGCTTTTCAAGACCCCCCCACGGGCAGTGCCAGTGAGACACGGCCACCTTGCGCTTCTCTGTCCCCTCACAGTGGTGAATCCGCAGAGCCACCGCCTTCCACACCTGGCACGGGTGGCTCCTTCCCGGGGTGGGCTTTCCTTCGACTGCACTGTGGTTGACAAGTCTGTGCTCAGCTCATCTAAATGTCCCACCCAGTCCAGGAGAAGGTGGCACCCTGTCCCCGCCAGAGCGCAAGGCAGCCAAGGGCTCCTGCTCCGGCCCCGGGGCTGCCATTCACAGGCTCATCCGGGGGTGTGGGGAACCGCTCGGAGTGACCACGCCTTCCAGTCCTGCAATGACCACACCCTCCAGTCCTGAAATGACCACGCCTTCCCGTCCTGAAATGACCACACCCTCCAGTCCTGAAATGACCACACCCTCCAGTCCTGAAATGACCACGCCTTCCCGTCCTGAAATGACCACGCCTTCTACTCCTCCAGTGACCACGCCTTCCGGTCCTGCAATGACCACGCCTTCTACTCCTCCAATGACCACACCCTCCAGTCCTGAAATGACCACGCCTTCCCGTCCTGAAATGACCACGCCTTCCGGTCCTGCAATGACCACGCCTTCCGGTCCTGAAATGACCACGCCTTCCAGTCCTGCAATGACCACGCCTTCCAGTCCTGAAATGACCACACCTTCCGGTCCTGCAATGACCACGCCTTCCGGTCCTGTAATGACCGTGCCTTCCGGTCCTGCAATGACCATGCCTTCCGGTCCTGAAATGACCACACCTTCCAGTCCTGCAGTGACCACACCTTCCGGTCCTGAAGCACAGGCTCTGACCAACCGGTACATTTGGTGGTGACTGGGGTGTTGTCGCGGCAGGATGGCAAGGCAGGTAGGTCTCCAGGTGTGTGTGTGTGGGGGGTTGATGGCAAGGCAGGTCTCCAGGTGCAGGGGGTTGATGACAAGGCAGGACTCCAGGTGCAGGGGGTTGATGACAAGGCAGGTCTCCAGGTGCGGGGGGTTGAGCCCCACTCCCCTGTTCCCTTGTAATCCTACCCCTGGCCTCATTTGAATGGCTTCTCCCCAATAAAAGGTTCAGCACGTGCTCCACTCTCTCTTTACATGGACCCCTAAGGTCAGAGGAGCCAAAGAAAAAGGTATCTCTGTCTCTGTGGGGTCATTTTGTGCAGCCCAGTTCACCTGGAGTGACCTGAGTGTTTAGTCATGGAACATGACCCTGGGGAACCCCAGAAACACTGGTGACGCACACCCGAGGCCCAGGCCAGTGGACGTGAGTCAGCATCTCAGTCAGGTAATGAGCTCCACGCTTTGTGGTCACGCTGGTGTGGAATGCGGATGAGCTGTGGCCCCCCCTCTGTCCTGGTCATGGCCTTGGTCTCCAGCCCGAGTTCTGCAGATCAGCCTCAGGCCCCACACTGCTCTTGAAGCACGTGCAGAAAACACGTGGAATCTTTACGCCGCGTTTACTGAATCAAGAGTCAGAGAGCTTCAGCCTCTGAAGGTTCCAGCAGCTCCCTGGGTGGGGACAGAGCCGCCCCAGGAAGGGCCACGACACCTGCTGGGGAGGGGCTGGTTTCAGGCCCGACATGCGACCCTTCTCCCCCTGGTGATGGCCAGCGAGCTGCTGGGGAGCGGCCACACTAGGAGGACACTGGGAAGGAGGTGGTCCTGGAGACACGGGAAAGCACCCTGGGGGCATGACTCTGGAGTGATGTAGGACTTGACTGTCCTCTGAACACGGAACACTCTGGTGACAAGTATCAGAGCCGCAGTCGGGTTGGCTCATGTGGGAGGTAGGGAGATGTCCAGGGTGAAATCCAGCCGAGAACCGAGACCCACACAGGGGGTCCGTCACTTTACAGCTGTCACCATGGCGCTTAAAGCAAGGAATCCACATGATGGATCTAAAAACAGCCTGAAGACTGGTGGACAGAGCTGACGCTGAAGACGAGTCAGAGGGACACAGGGACAAGCAGAGCAGGGCGGGGGAGGCCCAGGCCAGCTCTTTGGCACCCCCTGGCCACCAGATGGCCACAGAAGAGTGCTGGAAGGAGAAGGGCTGTCTGGAGACAGTGGGAGGAGGGGAGCTGCCGACCTGGAAATCCACATCCAGAGAGGACTTTCAAAATGAGGGCAAAATGGCACTGCTTTCAGAAAACCAAAGCAGAACAGATGTCCTCCCGGTGGACACGCTCTCAGGGATGGTGGAGGACACCCTGCACGAGGTCGCAGTGCGGAAGGAAGGGAGCCACGGAGAGGGACCAGCCAGCAGCCGAGGACGGTAACCGTGGGCAGCAGGACAGTAGCATGGTGCTCCCCCGGGAGAGGTGGCCGCCCCAGGCCAGGCCAGTGGTGTGTGCCAGGGCCAGCAGAACCTGGGGCCAAGCGCTGCCCGGACACTGAAAGGAGAGGAGAGGAGGAGGGCCCGGAGAGCGCTGCCCAAGGCCCTCTGACCCGCCTCGCCAGGCCCAGGGAAGGCGCCCACAAGGCCATGCTGGGGCAGGAGGGCCTGGCTCTGTGCTCTCCAGGCGCCTCCTTGGCTGGGAGCACTGGGGGAGCTGGGGTGGCAGACCTGCAGGTGCCGCAGCTGGGGACTGTCCCCACGGGTTTCCTGAGCCCTCAGAGCATCTGGCTGCCCCCCACGGGTGTGGCTTTGGGTGGGGTGAATGCTCTCCACCAGGTGTGGGTCCCCTTGCCATCTCCAGCACCATGAAGAAGACACGAGGTGCGTTCCCATGTCCATACCATGAACTGGCTCAAAATCCACTGACTGATGACCCAGGAAAAGAAGAGCACAGACCAGACAGAGGAGGAGCCAAGGACACCGGATCCACTAGACTAGATGTCCCCGGGGCAGGGACGGGGCACAGCAAGGGAGGCTGGTGACACTCCAGTCCCGCAGAGCATCCAGGTGGAGACGTGATGGCTTTCCTCTGGTAAATCTCCATTTGTGGGGTAAATCTTTTGAGGGAACACCTATTTTTAATTGGATAAATTTACACTCTGTACCAGGAAGGAATTAAGTTGAGAAGCCTCACAATTTTGCAGGAACTAAATATGGTGAGAAATTCAAAAGAACCATAAATAGATATGATTTATTTGACAAGTTTTATCTTATATTTGCCAAAGCAATGTGCTCTGAATGAAGGCATAAAGATAGTATCTATGGAAACATTTGGCCTGGAATGTTTACACATTTATATATGAAAAAATAGAATTCAGATTACCCTCTGCTGAGCAGAAGCTGCTGAGCTCATGATACCTCAGCATCATTAGAATATTTTATAAACATAGCCCCGTGAGCAGAAAAGTCAGTGGAGGGGTCCACGATTTTGAACTTATTGAAGACAAAATGAAAATCAAAAAAAGACAAATTTGGTAAGAGAAAGATGAAGTTTAAAAAAGATGACTTTATGAAAAGAGACTAAACAGCAAATTAAAATACAGCATATGGGCATGCGTCTGGCGGGGCTGCTGCCCTTCTCGTAGTTAGAACATGTAAAGACGTCTGCGTCGTTGGCTTCCATGAGCCTGGATGCAAGTTATTTTTAACAAGAACTTTATTTTTGAAACTCACTTATTAATGGGCCTGCTTTATAGATCCAGCAATATAATCAATTGTTGGCCAATTAACCGTCTGTCCCACAAGTTGACAAGTTTTCCTCCTTCTCAGAACCATTCCTTGTTGAACAGTGAGTCATGTGAGGTGGCAGGAAACCCTGCAGCCAGCGCCCGGGGACAGCAGGTGAGTCCCCAGCTGAGGCTGTCCCAAGCACAGGGCACACCACAGAGGGAGCAGCTGGGAGCCATCTGGGCGAGGTGGGGTCTGCTCCAGCAGCAGACCCCGCCTGGGAAAGACCTGATGGGGAGGAGGTTGCTGACCTGCCACTCCCAGGGGTTTGGGCACACCTGGCACGGCGTGGGTGGCCAGGCAGCGTGGCAAGCACCTCGGAGCAGCGGGGGCACAGGGAATCACCAGGAAGCAGCAGCTGATGACGGCCTGTTCTCCAGCCATGTGACATCTCTGCATTCTCACACCAGGGCCTTGTGGAATCCAGCAGAGGCCAGTTGGAGGCAGAGGTCCTGAGCAAGGACCCATGACTCCAAAGACCAAAGCGCATCTCACACAGCCACCTGCTCCCACCACACCCTGGCAAACCCTCTGAGGCAAACGTCAAGATCAAAATGCCCAGGAACTCGGTTCTGCAGGTGCAAACACGAGAAGCCAGTGAGATATTTATGTTCAGTCTGACTTTCATCAATGGCGATGGTAGGTCATCCTGTTCTACTGCCTCTCTCTGCCCGTCTATGACCATCCCAAGCACTAGGGAAGGAGCAGACTCACAGAGGTGTCCTTCCATTCCCATGCACAACACGGTCAGCAGAACACCGTTGTTCAGATAAGCCAAGGAAAGGGTGGATAAGACAGGGTCAACAGGAAGGGCACGTCTGCCCGTGTCACCAGCTGTCCGACCGTGCCTCGGGTGCTGGGCTCTGCCCTGTCCCTCAGTTTGGATCTTTCTTGGTCCCTGCCTGGGCCGTTTGGAGCTGAGGGACTGCTGGCTGAACAGGACAGTGCCTGGGGACTGCTTCAGGCGAAGCCAAGGCTCCGGGTTGGACTCTCTTCCCTGGACGCGGAGCCTTTGGGGTAGGGATGGTCAGCCTTGTGTAGCTGGAGCACCTCCGGCCCAGGCCTGCGGCTGAACCGTCTGCTGCCCCAGCCCCCGGGTGCAGCCTCCCTGCTTCTCAGCGGGATGTCCTGCTCAGCTCCGTCCAGGGCCAAGCAGCCTCGTCTTTCCCCTGGTGTCCCTTCTGCCCAGGGTCCTGGATCCGGCTGTCAGCTGCCCTCTGCTGCCCTAACCAGTGTGAGAGGCATTTCTCCGGGCCTTTGGCAGTGGCTCTCGCAGCAGTGGGTAAAGCGGTGTCCTTCCAGGGAGCCGAGTCTCCCCCCCACCCTCTAATGCTCGTCTTGTCACACATGAGAGAGAAAAACGAACTTGTATCTTCTTCCTTTTCCCCCAAACTAGCAGATGAGCCGGTCAGAGGCATTTGCCTGCAGCTGTTAGACCAGCCGCCTTCCGTGCTGGGGGTGTGAGGGGCAGTCCCTGGCCTTTCCCTGGGGCAGCTTCCGGAGCATCAGGAAGGGAGGACGCTTCTGAAACCGGAAGAGCAGGTTTAGATGGTGTCTAAGTCTAACCTTGTCTAGTTACAAGAAACCCAATGGAGCCAAGAGCAAAAGAATCCAATGCTGATCCACTTAAAGGGGTGCGTGGCTTGTTGCTACCTCTGGGGCAGCTCCTGGCCTCCGTGGAGCCTCGAATCGGGCCTTCGATCCTCAGAGGTTCTTCTGAAATGCTGGGTGCCTTCACCTTGCCCATTCTGCAGGTGACCCCAGAGCTGCAATATGGGCTGAGCCGAGACCTAGGAAGCGAAGCGAGAGCTCGGTGGCCTTTCTCCTCTGTTCCTGCTGAGGAGGAACCGGAAGAACCCACCTGCACCAACAGCTGGAGACTTACGCGGCCCAGGCTCTTTCCTCTCTCCCCCTCGACTGCACTGTGAGGAGGAGCACAGAGAGGCACAGCAGACACCAGACAGGAGACAACGCACAGAGGGAACCCACAGATGGAAGGAGACTTGAGGAACATCCCCGCGCAGCCTGCCAGGCTTGTCTGGATTCCAATTCAAAGAAAATGTAAAAAGAATAAATTGACATTTATGAGACAATTGAAAACCTGAAGCCAGACTTGACGGTTATACTGAGGATTTTTGACGTCACCTCAAAATCCATTATCATGTCTAAAAATACGAGTCTTTATTTTTAGAAATACAAGAAACATTTGCAGATTGCATGATGGTTTCTGGAGAATGTAGAGCAGGGAACGTGTGAGGGGTCTGGGTGGGGAGAGAGGCCGGCCTGGGCTGGGCCTGAGCCGGGTGTTGGGCATGGGAGGTGGGTCACGGCGTGGTAGGACCACGCTTGCCTCTGCTTAGGGAAGTCCCTTCTGTCCCAGCTCCCTGGTGACCAGGAGCTGGCTCTCTTCCATTTATCCCCTTGCCCACTGAGAAAAGGAGGCTCGGCAGTGGACGGGCCCCCGGTGCCTCCGAGGCCAGGCAGAGACGATGACCATTCACACGCCTCACCTCACCCGTCCGGCACCTTGAAGGCGGCTGGTCTGACAGCCCTGCGGACGACCGTGGCACAGAGGTTGGTCTGGGGAGGAGCAGGACAGGAAACCTCAGTTCTTGCTCGAAGGGTGCTCCCAGGGGGGCCTGGTGCCAACTCTGCCCCACAGGGTGGAAGAGGTGGTCCTGGCCTGACCGGTGCTCCCCAGCCTCCAGCACGGAGGGTCCTCAGCACCCATCTCCTCCTTCAGGAAACGGAGCTAACGTCCTTGCCACCTTCCTCCCCAGAGTGACCAGGGTCAGAGGGCAAAGTCCAGGCTGCCTCTGGTCTTTGGGAAACTGCAAAGCAGAGCGTCCCCACAGTGGGCGCGGTGCTGAGGCTTGTCTCACACGGTGACAGTCACTTCTGAGGGAGCTCACAGCCTGGCTGGGCGTGAGACAAGCAAGGAAATGGGGTCCCCTCACAGTGGTCCCAACAGTCCTCCTCCCAGCCTCTCTACCACCACCCACCAACCCCAAGCAGACTGGAGGAGAGAGGTGCTAGCCCTCAGCTCTGACCCTATCTACCAGCCAGGGCCACCAGACACGGTGGTCAGTGGAGGGCCCTCCCCGCCCCGCCCCACCTGGGCCAGCCCTGCCCTGCCCAGAGCCCTCAGCCTCCCAGAGGACCTGTCGTCCACGGGGAGAGCCCTGAGATGGGAGGGTAGCTCACTCCCCTGCCTCCGAGAGCAAGGCTTTGGGCTGGGGTCTGGGAGTGAGACCCACAGCCCCACTCCACTGTGCTGGCCGCCCCCCTGTGGCGAGCCCCCTGCGTCTACACCCAGGCAGGGGCATCCGGAGGAGAGGGTGCTCTGAGGGCGCCTGAGCCCTGCGGAGGCTCCGAGACCTGCCCTTCCTCGAGTGACCCGGGGGGGGGGGGCAACCCCTCCCTCCTGGTGAGAGGCTGAGGGGTGGGGACGCGCCCTGCCCGGGCTGGGGGCAGATCAACCGAGGGAGGAGCGGGCCTGGGTAGGCCACACGCTTCCCCAGTGGCTCTGCAGCAGGGACCTGAGGGCCATGGAGCAGCTGCCCACCTGGGGAAGCGCCGTCTGCAGGACAAGCCACATGGCGGGTGGGAGCCCGGGCAGAGCGCGCCCTGGGAGCGTCTCCGCATGTTTATATATAGGAGCCCGAACGTCCAGTCACTGCTCCCCGCGGGAGACGGCAGTTTTTAGAAAGCATCTGTTCTGTGTTCTCAATAAGATCCAGGGGACTCTGAGACGAAGGGGAGATGGGGAAGTGACAGACGGAGATGAAAGTGGAACTGGGGGGGGGGAGGGAGCCCCCGGGGAGGAGGCCCCGAGCACAGGCTGTCCCTGCTCCACCCTGCAGAAGGCCAGCCGGCGGGAAGACCCCCGAAACCCTGTAGGGTCACGCAGGAAGACCCCAGGTGGAGAGGAAGGCGGCAAGAAAGACAGGTCATCCATGGAGCCCAAGGACCGTCCCTCCTGAGATGATATCTGACCAGATGGAGTCCAGGTGGCTGGTGCAAGGTCCCTGAGCTGCAGACAGAGGCCCTCTGTCAACCAGGCCTGTGGGTTCCGGGAGCCCTGACCATCCAGAGGTGCTATGCACTGTCCTCCAGAGGCTGGGAGGCCACACGTGGCCACCAGCTCCAGCCCACGAGGAGAGGGCCCCTCTGGGCGCAGGGTCCTGTCTTTGTGTTGAGGACACATGGATGAGAAAGACCCAGGGTTTCTTTACCCACCGCCACCCCCGCCCCGCGGCGTCTCACCCCTGTGTGGTGCACTCCAAGCTGGGGCTCCCTTCCTGCCACTGGAGGGGGACGCTGGATGGGACCCGCCAGCCCCAAGGTACCTGCCAGCCACCTGCCTGCCCTGCGTTGTCTCCCAGCCTGTCCCCACTCTGGGACAGCAGGCAGGACCCTGGATGTGACCTGCCTGCCCCAGCCACACAAGGTCCCCACCAGCCACCCGCCTGCCCTCGTTGTCTCCCAGCCTGTCCCCACTATGGGACCGAAGGCAGATGGAGCATGTGCCTTTTCCTGTCACTGGTCCTTGCCCTGGGGTTGCTCTTCTCTGCTTCTGCTACTCATCCCCCATGACCCCAAGGAGGACACCTTGTCCGCCAGCCCTTCCTGACCTCAGCTGGCCCTTTCCCACCAAGGCTGGGTCCCACAGTCTGAGGCCGAGGGGTGGTCGGGCAGAGGTGCTGTGCTCTCCCTGGCCTCCGGCCCAGCGCCTGCTCTTCTCTCCCAAGCGCTCGGTGACTTCCTCAGTCCCACAGGGCTGGTGGCTCCTTCTCGGCACGGTTCTCGGGACTGTGCCTCCTGGCACACCTTCCCTCCACTCCTGCCTGTGGGAGGAGGAACAGTCCCGGGTCTCGGCAGCCCCACATCATCACAAATCCTCAACAGGCGTCAGCCCTTCCTCCCAGGTGCCATCCTCTCCAGGTGCCCGCGGATGGGCCGGCCCTGTCCTGCAGTCCCCACTCTGGCTGCGTCCCCTTCTGTCTTTGCCACAGTCCCCGTGGAACCAGCCATGGTTCTGGGACATGGTGGCCCGCACTGTGGCACGACAAAGGCACAGGGGCTGTGTGAAGGGGCTGGGGAGGGATGTTGTGGCATCAGAGGGAACACGAGTTCAAGGGGCTAAAAGCAGAAAGAACCCAGGTGTTGTGCTTTCCCCTGGGGACCCTCGTGCTGGCCAGCGGAGCCCAGACCAGCCGGGGCGCACTAGCTTCAGGTGTGGGAAGCGCAGCTGGCTCCCGGCCGGTCTCCAACAGATGCCAGGGATGTGGCCAGTGCCGCATCCACCGCCCGGCCCATGAGCCTCAGCTGCCGCCTGGCCACGCCAGCACTGCCCTCCCCTGACATCAGCCCTGGACAGGGCCCAGGGACAGGGACCCTGTAGCTCCCGGTGACCTGTGGGCAGCTGAGTGCCTCTGTGCCAGCAGTCATGGCTCTCCCCGGGACACAGAGGGACAAGGACGCCTGGCCAGCAAGCTGCAGCCCTCAGTCCTGGGTTTGCTGGATGCCCCGAGTGGGTGTGGAGATGAGCAGAAAGGGCCAGGTCCCCCTGGAGCAGGCAGGCTCTGACAACCGTCAGCATCGGTGCCTGGGCCTCTCTGCAGCCTGGCACAGGGGACACACCCCTTCCAGGGGCCTGGGCCTCTCTGCAGCCTGGCACTGGGGACACACCCCTTCCAGGTGCCTGGGCCTCTCTGCAGCCTGGTACTGGGGACACACCCCTTCCAGGTGCCTGGGCCTCTCTGCAGCCTGGCACAGGGGACACACCCCTTCCAGGGGCCTGGGCCTCTCTGCAGCCTGGCACAGGGGACACACCCCTTCCCGGTGCCTGGGCCTCTCTGCAGCCTGGCACTGGGGACACACCCCTTCCAGGGGCCTGGGCCTCTCTGCAGCCTGGCACTGGGGACACACCCCTTCCGGGTGCCTGGGCCTCTCTGCAGCCTGGCACAGGGGACACACCCCTTCCAGGTGCCTGGGCCTCTCTGCTTCCTGGCACAGGGGACACACCCCTTCCCGGTGCCTGGGCCTCTCTGCAGCCTGGCACAGGGGACACACCCCTTCCAGGGGCCTGGGCCTCTCTGCAGCCTGGCACTGGGGACACACCCCTTCCAGGGGCCTGGGCCTCTCTGCAGCCTGGCACTGGGGACACACCCCTTCCGGGTGCCTGGGCCTCTCTGCAGCCTGGCACTGGGGACACACCCCTTCCAGGTGCCTGGGCCTCTCTGCAGCCTGGCACTGGGGACACACCCCTTCCAGGGGCCTGGGCCTCTCTGCAGCCTGGCACTGGGGACACACCCCTTCCCGGTGCCTGGGCCTCTCTGCAGCCTGGCACTGGGGACACACCCCTTCCAGGTGCCTGGGCCTCTCTGCAGCCTGGCACTGGGGACACACCCCTTCCCGGTGTCTGGGCCTCTCTGCAGCCTGGCACAGGGGACACACCCCTTCCAGGTGCCTGGGCCTCTCTGCAGCCTGGCACTGGGGACACACCCCTTCCGGGTGCCTGGGCCTCTCTGCAGCCTGGCACAGGGGACACACCCCTTCCAGGTGCCTGGGCCTCTCTGCTTCCTGGCACAGGGGACACACCCCTTCCCGGTGCCTGGGCCTCTCTGCAGCCTGGCACAGGGGACACACCCCTTCCCGGTGCCTGGGCCTCTCTGCAGCCTGGCACTGGGGACACACCCCTTCCAGGGGCCTGGGCCTCTCTGCAGCCTGGCACTGGGGACACACCCCTTCCGGGTGCCTGGGCCTCTCTGCAGCCTGGCACAGGGGACACACCCCTTCCAGGTGCCTGGGCCTCTCTGCAGCCTGGCACAGGGGACACACCCCTTCCAGGTGCCTGGGCCTCTCTGCAGCCTGGCACTGGGGACACACCCCTTCCCGGTGTCTGGGCCTCTCTGCAGCCTGGCACAGGGGACACACCCCTTCCAGGGGCCTGGGCCTCTCTGCAGCCTGGCACTGGGGACACACCACTTCCAGGGGCCTGGGCCTCTCTGCAGCCTGGCACTGGGGACACACCCCTTCCAGGTGCCTGGGCCTCTCTGCAGCCTGGCACAGGGGACACACCCCTTCCAGGGGCCTGGGCCTCTCTGCAGCCTGGCACAGGGGACACACCCCTTCCAGGTGCCTGGGCCTCTCTGCAGCCTGGCACAGGGGACACACCCCTTCCAGGTGCCTGGGCCTCTCTGCAGCCTGGCACAGGGGACACACCCCTTCCAGGTGCCTGGGCCTCTCTGCAGCCTGGCACAGGGGACACACCCCTTCCAGGTGCCTGGGCCTCTCTGCAGCCTGGCACTGGGGACACACCCCTTCCAGGGGCCTGGGCCTCTCTGCAGCCTGGCACAGGGGACACACCCCTTCCAGGTGCCTGGGCCTCTCTGCAGCCTGGCACTGGGGACACACCCCTTCCCGGTGCCTGGGCCTCTCTGCAGCCTGGCACTGGGGACACACCCCTTCCCGGTGCCTGGGCCTCTCTGCAGCCTGGCACTGGGGACACACCCCTTCCAGGGGCCTGGGCCTCTCTGCAGCCTGGCACTGGGGACACACCCCTTCCGGGTGCCTGGGCCTCTCTGCAGCCTGGCACAGGGGACACACCCCTTCCAGGTGCCTGGGCCTCTCTGCAGCCTGGCACAGGGGACACACCCCTTCCAGGTGCCTGGGCCTCTCTGCAGCCTGGCACAGGGGACACACCCCTTCCAGGGGCCTGGGCCTCTCTGCAGCCTGGCACTGGGGACACACCCCTTCCAGGTGCCTGGGCCTCTCTGCAGCCTGGCACAGGGGACACACCCCTTCCAGGTGCCTGGGCCTCTCTGCTTCCTGGCACTGGGGACACACCCCTTCCAGGGGCCTGGGCCTCTCTGCAGCCTGGCACTGGGGACACACCCCTTCCAGGTGCCTGGGCCTCTCTGCAGCCTGGCACTGGGGACACACCCCTTCCTGGTGCCTGGGCCTCTCTGCAGCCTGGCACAGGGGACACACCCCTTCCCGGTGTCTGGGCCTCTCTGCAGCCTGGCACAGGGGACACACCCCTTCCAGGTGCCTGGGCCTCTCTGCAGCCTGGCACAGGGGACACACCCCTTCCGGGTGCCTGGGCCTCTCTGCAGCCTGGCACTGGGGACACACCCCTTCCTGGTGTCTGGGGCCCTCTGAGCCTCTGAGTGAAGGGCAGAGCCCCTCGACATTCCCCCACTCCTGGGGACCAGAGGGCCCAGGCCAGAGCCAGACCTGTGGTCACCTCAGCACTGCCCGCACTGGGCCTCCAGTCCTGAGCACCCCCCTCCTCTGAGCCTCAGTTTCCCTCCCCGTAAAGCAAAAGGCTGGAGTCCTCCGCAACTGCTCACCTGCCACTCTTGATTCTAGAATCAAGGAAACTTGAGGGCAGGTGGAGGCTGGACTGCACTGTGAAGAGGTGGGCAGCAAAGCACATGGCCTGTCCAGCTGGCAGGGTACTGCCCTCGGGGAAGCTCCTGAGCTGCCTTGGATGAGGGGAGGTGAGGGGCGCGGCCACCGTGAGTGTGCTCAGTCAGAGGGGCTGGCGGGCTCTGGCTGGGTGGCACCATCGTCTCCCCTGAAGGACCTTAGGGATAAGTGGGAAACTCACGGCTCACGGCCACGACCGCGGCTGAGTGTTCCTGGTGGGGCCTCGGGGGCTGTCACCAAGCCTGTGTTCATGGCCTGGGTCTTGGCAGTCCCTATGGGTCTCACCTGCAGTGCCCCTGGCTGGCTTCTTGAGGTGCCTCCTTGATGCCGCTGGTGCTGCCTGTTAAGCCAGCTCCCCGGGCACAGTGGCTCTGGGTGACCTGTGGGTCAGCCCCAGAGCGCTGCTCAGGGGCCTTTATTTTATTGCCCTCGGTGCTTCTGCTTAATGAGCCGCGGCCGCCTTGGGACGGAGGTTCCTCTTTAACCCGCTCCTGAGCCACTCCTCATCCTGGGTTTCTTGACCAGTTTCAGAGACGGGCTGAGCCCTGAGTACCTTGTGGTGGGGGGCAGACATGACCAGGCCCCTCTGCCCTCTGAGGGTGAAGATGGAGAGGCAGTGACACAGCCTTTGAG
This sequence comes from Urocitellus parryii, assembly GCF_045843805.1. Lineage (NCBI taxonomy): Eukaryota > Metazoa > Chordata > Mammalia > Rodentia > Sciuridae > Urocitellus > Urocitellus parryii. Next base: position 282,647,087 of record NC_135531.1, read on the forward strand.
GTGCCCAGAGCCAGGGCAGCGGCCTCTGAGGGCATGCTCCACACTCACTTTGCCGCCACCACTCAGGTGCCCTTTCCACAGGGCCAGATGGCCCGGGCGGCACAGGCAGGTCGGACGTCCCGGGCGGCACAGGCGGGCCTGACGCTGGCGGAGCTGTGTGCAGGAGGGGGCGTGCTCTCAGCCCTGGGCATCTCACGCCCCTGCCAGCCAGGTAGGGGCTGCATCAAGGGGGACAGAGGAAGGGCCAGTGTTTCCAAGTCAGATTGGCCCCACCATCTCACCTGGCCAACAGGGAAGGGATAAAGAGAGGAGCGTCAGGGAGCAAGATTCCTGTTCCTCACGGAGGAAGGGCCCAGGGAGGGCCAGGCAGACCTGGGCAGTGCCCAAGCCCACCCGGCCCCGGGGGGCTTGGTGTCCTGAGGAATGAGGGAGACTCCGGGTGCTTCTGAAGACCCTGGGACGATGCCGGCTGAGGGCTCTGAGAGCCAGGTACAGGGAAGGGCCGGTCATCCCCAGAGTGACCGATGGCGCATCACAGGCAGGCACTGCTAAACCCCTCCGTGATGCACGGACGCTCTGGGCTCCTTCCAGCCTGGTCAGCGCAGACGGGTCAAGCCTGCCGCATGCAGCGCCGTGATCCTCCTGGAGACGGACTCTTCCTTTTTTATAGAAGTGTTTTGTGTCCCATGTGAAAAACAGATCACACGACCCAGGAAACAGAAAAAGTCATGTCCCCTCCTTCCATCTGGGAACCGGGGACTGGCCCCACCAGTCAGAGGTGGCAGCAGGCCAGGGTAGGCTCGGGGACAGAGGAAGCAGACGCTGATTCATATATACGCACATTTTCCTGAAATCAGCTTTTCCCCGTTGACAGTGTATTATAGAAATAGTTCAGTGTGAAAAATAAGACGTGCTCATAGCTGCTCTGGATCACTGTGTGATCTTTCAATATATGGATCAGGTTTACTCAGCTGATCCTCACCGAGGAGCATTTAGAGATTTTGTTGTGTTTTCCTTACCATTAAGGAAACTGTGAATAAGGACTCTTGGCTTTGTTTTGTAGTCACAGAATCATTTGTTCTAATACGGAGGCTCTGCTGACCACCCGGAATAACTCCCACAGCCTCAGGATCTCTTAAATCTTTGTAGTGTTTCTGATCCCAAAAGGTGATTTTAAGAATTTTATTGCTGTATTTGCACTGACTTCACATGATCCTGGCTGTTTTATTCCTCTCTGTCTATACCTGGGAGTTTGTGAGTCCCACCCGCTCTCCTTCCCTGAGGTCTTTATAAATACCCTGCGCCTCAAAGGCGGAGCACTTCCCCAGGTTCCTGTTGGCTTCCACTCTGGTGGGAGGTGTTTGGCTTTTGTTTTTTAATAGCAACTATGCTTCCATGCGGTCCACTGACCCTGCTTTCCACCAGCCGTCCTGGAGTCCTGGAGTCGGTCACCCAGACACAAGGCCTCCCTGCCAGTCGGTTCCAGAACACGGCTGCAGCGTCTACTGGATTCCTGGCCCCAGAGCACTTCCTGCAGAAGGAAGGCCCTCTTTCCCCTTGGCCCCTGTGGTCCAGCCCTGCAGGCACCACAGCTCTCAACCCCGCTGACCCCTGAGAGCCCCTCCCTGGACATGGCTCATTGTCTGGAAGTTTTCTTTCTGAGGAGTTGGGGTTCCACTTTCCACTAAGGGGTGTGGAAATCGGGAGTTTTTACAACGATCATTACATTATCTTGTCACTCAAAAAATATCAATGCAGAAGTAAATGATTTGGGATGCAGATCCCGGAACCCTCCCTCCAACCAGCCCAGAAGCCTCCCCCCTCCCCCCCCAGGAGTCCTGCAGTCAGTGGGCTCCAGGGGACCCTCCCCAAGGGTCTTTCTGGTTTGCACCGTAAGCTGGAACTCAAGCCCCGCTCTGGTCCCACTTGGCGTATCTGCTACGCGCCTCTCCCTCCCTGCCCTTCCAAATCCGCTGTCCCAGGACCCCTCCTGAGGGGCTGCAGCAAAGGCCCGAAAGCCTTGTCCTCCGGTCACCTGGCATCGGGTGAGTGGAGCAAACATACCTGAGACAGTCGGCAGTGGGAGGGCTTCAGGATCGACAGGGCCCTGGCTGAGTGGGTGTCGGAGGGCCCTCCTCAAGGCCAGGCCTGGGGTGCTTCCTGACACCTGCAGTGGACTGGCCTGATTTCCTGTCCCAGGCACCTTGTTGAAAGGGGGACTCTCACCCCAGGGACCTGGTGGGGCCTGGGGTCTGCATCCTGACGTCCACTGATGCCGGGGACTTCACACTTCCACGAGAGGGGCCTGGGTTGGAGTTTCCGGAGTGCCAGGCTAGTCCCAGTCCAACTGCCCTCTGGCTCCTCAGCTCCGTCTGTCCCCTCTCTCCCCGATGCTCCCAGGCCCATGGCACTGCTGTTCTGTGGGGCTGTGCTCCTGCTGCAGGGCTTGTGCTGTGGCTCAGGCCGCGGCCGGGAGTGGGCACTTGGCTCCCAGCTCCGGACCCAAGTGCCTGCGGATCCCAGCCGGTGCTGCAGGATGGCCTCAGAGCTGGGGGACCCTCCTCAGAACAGCCTGAGAGCCTAGTGCAGGCAAGAGGGTGTGGACAAGCCTGGCCCAGCCTGGGCTTCCCATCAGAAGACCCCATGAGCTGCTAACTGCTCTGCAGCCTGATCTGCCCCCCAGGTGCCCTGGGTCTGACTTCGCAGTAGACACCAGCTGGCCGGCTCTCCACTCTCTCTGGTCAGCAAGACAGACTTCCCAGAGGGAAGCGCAGGGATATGTCCCCAAGTCCCTGGAGCTGGTGAGGGAGGAAGTGCTCCTCGGCTGGGCGGGCAGCCAGGAGGCCACTGCCCTGCCGACCTCTGTCCCCAGCAGGGAGCCCAGGCCTCCTTTCCCACCCCCCCACCCCATCCCACTGCCTTGCACACACCAAGGGGCAACCTGGCCCATGGAAGGCCCCAGGAGCCCTTTCTGGGCCTCTGGGTAGACAGCCGTGGCTCACACCTTGGGAGGGACGCAGACGCCTCCGGGGAGCGCTAGGGAGGGACTGAAGTCCAGCTCCCCTGCCCAGAGCCAGCGCTCAGCAGGACTGGCAGCTCCAGGTGCCAGGCATCTCAGCTGTGAGGACAAGGGAAAGCTGCTGCTGCGCAGGCAGGACTCCCCCTCCGCTGGCCACGGCACCTGCTCTGGTCACAGTGGGCTGTGAGGGCCTTTCCCCGGGCTGGAGGCGTGGCCACCTGACAGTGGTGGAGTGTGCTCCTCCCCTCCGACCGGGTTCTGAGGGCTCAGTCCTTCTGTGGGAATGGTCTAGCCTGGCTGCTGCCCCCCCCCCAACTGAAACGTCCCTGGCCTGGGCAGGGTCCACGGCACCGCCCTGGAGGAAGCCCCGTCCACCCTCTGTCCCCAGCGCCAGCACGGCATTCAAAGCTCCGCTCCAGGCTCCCCCACCAAGGAGATCACAGAGATCCGAAGTGTGGGGTGCGCTTGGGTGCCCTACGGCCTGGGCTGAGGGCTGAGCGGCCTCTGTGAGCTCAAGCGGCTGCCAGCTGTCCCGGGTGGGCACAGTGGTCTCCCAGCCCTGCTCTTCCCTCCGCCCCAGATGGGGTCCTCCCTCTGCGGCAGTAGCGCAAGTCTGCAGCGTGGCCCCAGGGGCCTGTGGGTGGGTGTCCTCTGCCTGACCTGCCGGGTCCAACAAGGGCAGCGGCTTTGGCAGGCCCTGCCCTTGGAGCTGTTGTGCTGACGGTCAGGTTCAGGAGTGTGGAACAGAGGTGTGGCAGGCGGGGTCGGGGCTCCCCTGAGCACTTGAGAGGAAAGGGGTCCCTAGGCACCGAGCGCTTCCGCTGCCACCACCAGTGCTCCGTCCACAGTGGCCACCGGCCTCCAGGCAGGCCACACGGGCAAGTCCACGGACCACCAAGAGGACTCCAGTGCACACAGACGCCTCGCGCACACCAGTGCTCACAGGCCTGGAGGGAGGGACCGTGGTTCCCTGGGCACACAGCCAGGCGGGTTCCCTGGTGCCCCCCCACTGGGTCCCACTCAAAGAGGGCGGGGCCTCCCGCGAGCCTGAGCAGGCTGGGAGCTGCTCCTTCAGAGGTCTCCTGCCCACGCACAGGTCCACCTGCCACCAGGGCCCCGGCTTCCTCCTGTGCTCCTCCACACCGGGTCCTCCACACGCCCTGCAGCCCAGTCCCCGACGTGGACGCTGAGGCACAGAGACGCAGAGTGGGCTGCTCGGGCTGCAGCTTGCAGGGGCTTCTGTGGGATTGAGGGGCTCTGTGTCTGGAAACAGAAAGGGCTGCTCGGGCCCCCACGTCATTGTCATGGTCCTCTCGGGGCCTGATGGCCAGGCACCTCTCCAGGGAAGGCTGGTCTCCAGGAAACCCGCCCGAGTCCTCCCTGTGTGCACCGGTCAGGGTGACAGGCTCCACCGGCTCAGGAAGAAAGGGGTGAGGTTTCTCTGCCACAGCCTTGGGGTGCAGCACCCCTTTGTGCTGACCAAGGACTCGCCGGGGGGCCGCTCCGCCCTGGGGGCTGTGTTTACCTCATCATCGCCAGCCTCCCCCATGTTTCTAGGGGCGACTGAGGCCCAGGACGTGGGCCTGGCCATTCACAGACTCAGCGGCCTCTCGCTGGCCCTCCCTCTTTTCCCTCGCCCAACAGGGTCTGAAGGGGTGACGGCCACCAGGCAGTGCCCTGGGAGCAGGAACTACAGGCCTTGCAGCCTGGGGCTCAGAGCCAGGGAGATGCAGAGGCTCACTGAGGGAGGTGATTCCTGACAGCCCAGAGGACAGACGGCCATCTCTGGCTGTCTCTGCAGCTCCGAGCTCAGCTCCACGCAGTTCACGGCAAACCTCCCCAGTCCCTTCCGGCAGGTCTGGGCGGCCGTGGCTGCTTTAATTGCTGGAGGACACAGAAGCCCATGCTGACCCTCGTCAGTGAGGGCCTACGCTCGTGCCAAGCAGCAAGGAGAGGACATGTGGAAAACCAGTGCTCAGACTCTCCAACTGTTAGTTAATGCAGCCGTCACCATGACAACCAAACAGCACAGAAACAAACCATCAGCATGCAGATGTATGGCCGAGAAGGTTGAGCTGAAGCCATTCCAGAGGTACATTATTTTCCACTTTTAGTTATATAATAATAATAAAAAAATTCACAATCGAGCTGGAGAGCCCGATCTGGCAGAAATCTCCACCCAGGCAGAAGCCCTGGTGCGAGCAGGCCCACGCTCTTTCCCAGAGGCATGGCATGTGCCCTGGGCGTGGTGCGGCCTGGCTGTCCCAGGAGCCCTGGTGGAGGTCAGCTCAGGGGCATGAAGTGCACCAGTGGGTGGGCTGCAGCTGGCCTCCCTGCCGGGCAGAGCCACGGGAAGGTGTGGCGACCACCCCCTGGCTCTGGGTCAGCCGAGAGCCCATGCACAGGTCTGAATCCCAGCTTCCCACCTGTAAAGTCAGGAAAAGGCTTCAGCCCACCCAAGCCCAGGGTAAGCAGGACGGTCCACTGAACCGGCCAGCACTGAGCTTCACAGCACTCCCTCGGGAGGACCCAGGGGGCTGAGACCCCAACACAGGAATCGCTCCCTTCTCTCCAACCCCACAGGAGGGCCGTCCCCGCGAAGAGGAGAGTAGGGAATGAACGCAGCCATGTGGGCCCTCGGCTTCTACGGGGGCCTGAGTGCGAGGCAGTGGCAGATGGTGGGTGAGGCTGTGTGCCAATAAAGCTTTATTGACAAAGGTGGGTCAGACCAGACCTGACAACTGTTCACGGCCCCTACCTGTTGTTTCTCGGCAGTCCCTTGGCATGAATCTGTCATGGAACCTATCACCTATTTCTGCACCACTAGGGTTAAACCCAGGCCTCGTGCACGCTGGGCAAGAGCCTACCTGAGCCACGTCCCAGCCCTGCCAACACCACGTCAAAGAGGGCAGAGGTGTCAAGTGTGGACGGTTCTACCCTCAGGCACCTGTGGGACGGGGCGAGCCTCCGGGAAGGCCCCTGGGGGCCCTGAGGGGTTGGCGTGCAGCACCTCGAGTGGGCAGGAAGTGCCCGGCTGCTGGGCAGAGCCCCAAACTCAGGCTCCGCTCGTGGGTTTGGTCTCAGCAATCGAACAGCTGACAAGGTGATGAAGACTGTCCCTGCTGTCCCCCGTCCCCGCCGTCCCTCTCAGGCCATGCAGTCTCCCTGTCGGTCAAAAAGCAGAAGAGCCCAACGCATTGGCTCCAGGGACATGAGGACGGGGTGGTCAGAACCGTCAGAGCTCTGGGTGACTTCTAGGACCCTGGGCCACCCACAGGACCCTGTGCTCCCAGAGATCCCCCTTGTTTCTGAAGGTCCCTCCTGACCACTGACCGACAGTGACATCCATGCAGCCAGACCCTTGAGTTAGCAAGACCTGCACTCCTCCTCATGGGGACCTGAGGCCCTGATGACTGTCACAGCTTTTGTCCTGGCTGCAGGATGCATGAGCCAAATGGGGAGAGGGTCCACTCCATACTGGAGAGTGTACCTCCAGAGCTGTCCTGGACCAACCCACCAGTTCTGGCCAGTAGAATCAGGGCCCATGGAGCAGGGCTGTCCTGGAACCATGCAGGACCCAGCCTGAAGGGGTGAGGACCACCAGATGGTGCCCCTGGGAGCCGGGAGCTAGAGGCCTTGAGCCAGGGAGATGCACAGGTCACTGAGGTCCTGTGCCTGCCATCGAGGGGTCCTCCCCAGGGTGCAGTCCTGCTCTAACCCTTGGGGGCTATTGCCTTAGTTGTCTTTGCCGCAAACTGCCCGGCCCCGGGCCGGCTGAGTCCTGCTCCTGCTGCCGAGCACTGCCTGCGGCACCCCTGCTGAGCGATTCCCTGCTGAGCTGTCAGTGCACACGGGCTTGCAATCTTGCAACCCGGTTGGGCACAAAAACACAAGCCAGTCAAACTGAGACAAAGTTTTATTTAGAGAGAGGCCGTGTGCGTCCCCTAACAGGTGGGTCCGCCACGTGTGTGTCCTCCCTGAGCGGGGGGGGGGGGGGGGGGGGCTTCCACTTCCCCCGGAACACCCTCCTATCATCCTTTCCCAACCAATGGGAACTCTCCCATTACAAGAGTGACATGAGTAACCTGAGTCCTGAAATGGGCCCAGCTAAACAGCATGAGTCCAATTACCATATGAATGTGAATTGCTGGCTGACAGTCACTAAATCCAAAGGTGCCTGTATCAATATTTTTGCTGTGGCTCCTAACAGTCTTCATAAAGGTACCATGAAAACAGAGTGCCAAGATGCCACCTGCCCAGGTCCCTTCTCAGGGCCTCGTGTCTGCACCAGTGCCATCACTGTTCCCCCAGGCCCTGCTTCCCACTGGCAAAGTAGCAGAGGCCTGCTGACAGGCCTATGGCCCCCACGCTGTGCCCAGGGGCGCTCAGAGTCCTGCTGACGGCCCACAACCCCCGCGCTATGCCCAGGGGCGCTCAGAGGCCTGCTGACGGCCCACGACCCCGCGCTATGCCCAGGGGCCCTGGCTCCCTACCGCGTCTCCTCACACTTGGCAGCCTGCCTGCCAGAGACGCCCTCCCCTCTGCAGTGGGCTCTGGAGGGCCTGAGGTCCCTCCTGCTCCTGACCCTGGCTCCAGTCTGCAGGGCCTGCTCTCCCCCAGCCTCGTCTCACTCCCCAGGACCCCTCCCCTGGAGCTCGGCAGCTTTAGGACCTTCCACAGCAGCCGTGGCCCCCAAGGTGCCTGCTGCCGTCAGGGCGGGTGAGTCCTGGCTTCAGGTAGGAGCTTAGGGGTTCCTGGCTCCTTCCTGGTTCCCAGGAGCGTCCGTCTGTCTTTCTGGGCAGGAAGTCGCCTGGGAGCCCTGGAAGGAGGCCCCATGGGTTTCCTCAGCCCCTTACTTGGTGTCTGGGATGACCCCTGTCATGGCCACATGAAGGACGTCTGAGCTCAGGCCCAGCTGGTCAGCACGGTGTGGGGCCCAGGATGCCCACCCTTCCTGGTCTTCCTCCACTGTCCCACCCTGGCATGGCCACACTGTCTCCAAGTTCCTGCAGCCCCCTGGGCCCCTCCCCAGCCCTGTATCCTTCCCCATGACCATGGGTCCTGGCCTGGCTGCAGGATGCCCAGGCGCCCTGCTCTGCCCAGGAGGCCTTGGGCACACATCTGTGGGAAGGGCCAGTCCTGACCCCACTGCCTGGAGACGTGGCCCGCCTCCTCTGGAGATGACCTTTCAATGAGAGGAAGTAATTCAGTCCCCGGGAGACGCTGGGGCCGGCTCAGGGCCTGTGGTCCTTGAGTCCCAGCCAGGGCATATCTGGCAAGCCAAGAGGTGCCCGTGAGGTGGTGACATCCGGACAGCAGCAGAGGCACTGAATCCCTGGAGGGGCCATCAGGGCACAGGACGTAGCTGCGAGCAGGAAGCTGCTCCCAGCAGCCACAGGAAGGTCACCAGGAGCAGGTATATGTGGCCTCGAGACCGAAGCCTGGCTGAAGAAGCTGTGTACAGCTAGCCTTGGGCTGGCCAGGGACAGTCCTGCTCCCTGAGAGCCACATGAGAGGGCAGCTGCAGTGCGAGGCAGCCCCAGCGTGCCCCGGACAGGCCGCCTGTCCACCCCTGCCTGGCCATCTCCACCTCTGAGCCTTCCAGAGCAGAGCCCACAGCACAGGTCCAGGGCACTGCCCTTCTCTCCTCCCTGCCCAGCAGGCTCACCTGCTCCCCACTGCCTGCGCTCGAGGCTCTGGTGGCAGAAGCCCCCGTCATTTCCCTGGGCTCACTGGCCCTTCCTCTGGACCCAGCTTATCAGAGTCCTGGGGGGCGCCGTGGCCTTGCCAGGCCCTGCCCTGCTCGGCTCCTCCAGTCCCCCCCCACACCTGGAAACCACCTGTGCCCTTGTTTTCTAGAGTATCCACGCAGTGACCGTCGCGGCTGGGGCCACACTCTCAAGGCTGAGCACACGAGGCTCAGACATGGTCAAGTGGTCAGGGGAGGCGTCAGAGATGCCTCCCAGTGGGCAGGAGGCAGGTGGCGGGAGGCTCTCATCAGAAACATGGAGGAGGCTGACGGGTTGGGGGTGGACAGTGGATCCTGACCTCTGGCTGTCCGCCATCAGCTCCCCCCCCGGGTGTCTCAGGTGGCCTGGGACACTCCAGGTCAGATTCCAGTGCAGACTTCCTGACCAGCTGGAACATGTGGACGAACCTCTTGTGTTTCCTCAACTTCCTGGTTAAAAAAGTCTCCCAGGGCTGCCCCACTGTCCCCCTGGGGGACCTGCAGGAGCACCCTAAGACCGAGAGCCTTGAAAAACCCCACGGCCAGAGGACAGAGTCCCCACACAGGACAGGGCAGCAGGAGCCACTGCTGTGCCTAAGCAGGACAAGGACATGGCTTGTCCCAGGGGCAGGCCCTCTGGTGACCAACAAGACTGTGCGGTCCCTAGCTCCAAAGGGCCTGGCCTCGGGTCAATGCTTGCTCAGACCTGAGGCTTCCTGCAGAGCACCATGGACCTGGAGGCTCCATGTTCCTGCCCCAGGCTGAGCAGCCACCAGCAGACTGCGAGCTCGTGCCTGACGGAGCCTCCCGAGCCTCCCACTCAGGGCAGAGGCCTCCTGCTGCAGGATCGAGGGCCGAGACTCAGGGCAGAGGCCAGGCTGGGAAGTCAAGATGGGCTCGGCCTCTGCTTCTCTCCAGGACCCTCCCACACCTGGTTGAGGCTGCCCTCTGAGTTCGGCCCTGTCTGGCTTCCCCAGGACACCTGGTGCCCACTCTTGGCAGGGCCTCCCAGATGACCCAATGCTCATTTCACTCAGCAGTCCCTGAAAGGTGTCCCCAAGCCACCGCCAGGGAGCTCATGTCATGTGGGGTGAAGGGACAGCTGACTGGCAGACGCTGACCCCCTCCTCCACGTAGAATCCCTCCCTTTCCACGCCAGAGAGAGCCCAGTACTGGGAACATGTTCCTTAGGGAAAGGGAGCGCCAGGCACCACGGGCAGCACCGTCACCAGAGCCAGAGACCCGTGCTGCCGGGGGGCTGCAGGTGCAGGGTGGCTCCGGCTCCCGCTCCCGGACTGCAATTCCAGTCCACCCACAAGCACACTGCCGCTCCTTCTGCCCCAGGGGAACACAGGAGGCTCCTTCTGCCCCAGGGGAACACAGGAGGCTGGTGCTGGGGGCCGGAGGCCGGAGCCTGCTCCTCACCAGAGCCAAAGAGGAGGAGGGTGTGAATGGCCGGGGCAGGGGTCAGCCGCACTGTGAGGACGGGCCTCCTGCAGAGGGACGGCAGCCCCACACCAGAGAGGGGAGGCAACGTGGGTCACGTTCAGGGAGACCCAGGGGCCCACAGGAAGAAACCGTCAACAAGCCAGTTCTCCACAGGAGTCATGCTTCTGGGACAGTGGCCGCCAAGAGGCCTACACCTCCCCAGTGTCACTCCCCTTGCCTCCCTTGACCCTACACTTCCGTCCTCTCCCGTGACCTGTGAGTGCAGGATCCTCACTCTGACCAGGCTGAGGGCCCAGGAGCCGCTAAATCCCGGTTTCCTCGTCGGACCCCAGTCTGCGGGGAAGGACGTACAGACCCTGCCTGCCCTCAGTACGTCCACAGCTATGCACACCGCACTCCCCAGCGGGAAGCCCTAGAAGGGAACCCTGCCTCCTGACCTTGAAGGGGAACAAGGGGAGGGGCGCGGGCTCTCAGGTGGACAGCCAAGGCTGAGAGCTGGCAGACGAGCTGTGCAGACTAAGCTTTCCACCCATCTGCTGCAAGGCCAGGGAGCTGGACTCCAGACAGGGAGCCGTGCTCCCATCTCAGCCTCCAGGCTGCCCCTGAGGCCCCCAGTACCTGGCCCTGAGGGGGTGCCCCAGGCAGGGAAGCGAGATGCCCAGTTCCTACAGGGACGCAGCCTCCTGGTGGTCCGAGTGGTCCTGCAGTTCCCTCCCCTCCCTGAGCCACATCCGCCCCTTGATCCTGGATGTGAAATGGTGGGGATGCTTGTCCCGCCTCTTGGGGAGGCCCTAATGGTCAGCTATGACATAAGGACGGTCACCTTAGCGGCTGGTCAGGATATCGCACACCTGGAGTCTCCTGCGGCTCCAGCAGTGCAGCCACACTGCTCCTCCCTGCCACGCCCACGGGCTCATTCCCGGGCCTGCACTCCCTGGGTGAAGGGGCCTTTGAAACCTCCTCTCAGCCAGGTGTGGTGGCCATGCCTGTGACCCCAGCAGCTCAGGAGGCCCAGGTAGGAGGATGCCAAGCTCAAGGCCAGCCTCAATATTTCAGTGAGGCCCTAAGAAACTTGGCCAGACCCTGTTTCAAAATAAATAAAATAAAAAGGGCTGGGGGTGTGACTCAATGTAACTGCCCTGGGTTCAATCTCTGGTTCAAAAACAAACAAACCCCTCTGAAAGCTCCAAATCCCAGAACAAAACCACAAAGGCATCCATGCCAAGCAACTCCCAGGCCTCGGCTGCCTGAGGAGGCCGGAGAAAGAGGCCATGATGCAGACTCTACTCTGTGGTGAGGAGAGGTCTCCCAGGCACCTGACCTGAGGCCACATGGCAGGGACCACCCCAGGCTGCCTGGCCCATACTGAGCTCACAGCACACTGCACCTGTCCGGTGACTGTGGCTGTGCTGCTGAGGCCCAGGGACAGGTCCCTGCTCTGCAGAACAAGCTGGGCAGCTGGTGGGCACCCTGTGCCAGGCACTTGCCGCCCTCCCTGTGCCAACCAGCAACATTGCTAGAGCAGAGCTGCTGGCCTCCTGAGCTCCTAGCTGCTTGTGTCTCGTGCCCCAGAAGGCACCCTGAGCGGTCTGGCCCACAGGTTCCCAAGAGCACAGCAGGACTGCCTACCCAGGGTCACTCTCCTCCGACCACTGTGTCACGGGCCCCTGTTTTCCAAGCCGTTTCCTATTTTCTTTCGGATACCAGGAAAACATCAACTGGCTCCAAGTGTGCTAAGTTCATGGGCAGGCAGCCAGCTGGCATGGAGCTGGACAAGGCCATCCAGTGGCCCACAGGAAGCAGCCCCTCAGGGCTCCTGACCACTGCTGTGGCTGACAACGGACCCTGCACAACCCCTGTGGCATCTACCTCCCATACTGCTGACTCCTCAGGCTGGGGACGGAGGCTCATCACAACCCGGAGGCAGTGGCCTCGTACCTCCCCAGCTGACCCTGGCCCCACCAGGCCCCTCAGAGCAGCCGGGACTCACCTGCTCACTCCAGAACTCTCCGGGCCCCAGGAGGGCTCTAGCACGGCTCTGCACACAGATCCCTGCTGATCTTGGAAAAGCAGAGCTGACTCAGGGCCCCACATCTGCAAGCTCCAGGGGGTGGTGACGTGGCAGGTCCACCCAGGGTCACAGGATGCTCCTCTGCACTGTGATGTCTTTAGTGAAAACAATAGTCCCTCGGGGCGTGAACCTCTCAGATCCCCTTTCCACGAGTAAGGCAGACATCTCCTAATCACAACTGAGAAAATGAGCAGGGCAATGTGCAAATGCGGGACTTACATCCAGGTCATTTGTTCACTCAACAACCACCTCTAGAGGCCCACTGTGTGCTGGGCCCTGTGATGGGGGTGGAGCAAAGTGACCTGGCCTAGAGCTCGGTTCGGGGAGAAGCCGACCACTCCAGTGCCAGCTGCCCTGCAGAATGAATGCTGAGGACCAAGGCCTGTGGAAGGCACTGCGGGCTGCGGGAGGCCTGGCCCTTGGGGAGGCTGAAGTGGCTGGATTGCGGCTCAGCACCCTATCTGGGGAGCTCCAGGAAGGTGGTCCCCACAGCCCTTGGAAGTCCCACTAGGGCTCTGGGGCGTGTCGAGCCTCGGGGCTCTGAGCTCTGGTGGTTCCAGGGTGCAGAGGGCCAGGGCCACTGAGCCTGTAGAGGGAGGAGGGGTCTGAGAAAGTGTCCCCAGGAGTGAGAGAGCAGCGCCCCAGGGACATGATAGTGACCCTGGGCCCCTCCTGTGTGTCCTTCTCGCTGCACATGACCGCACTGTCCCTCTTCCCCTCACTGGCCCGCCTGACATGTGGGGAAGTAGGGCACAGGAGGAAGGAAGGGCTCTGTCCAGCAGGGGAGGTCAGGCAGCCTGTGCCTGGATCAGGACTGTGGTCAGGGCTGACCCTCAAGGGCACTCACCAGGGATGCCCACTGGATGACAAGATTCAGGACCGGGCCTGCCTCTGCAAAGGGCGCTGATGCTGCCCCATCCCCAGGACTGAGTGACCCACCAAGCAGCCGTCCACGGGATGGGGATGGGACAACGGACAACACAACCAGGCCTCATTCACAAGGTGCCCCAGAGGGGTTCACCCTGGCTGACCACAGCCATCCAAGTGGTGACCAAAGGTCTCCCAGAGAAATGAAAGGGGGCTCGGCCACACAGGATCCGGGACTCCCCAGACCACACCCCCAGCTCTCTCCAGTCTCCTCACCAGACAGTCCCAGGCTCCTCCACAGCCCCTCCCCAGGACCCACACAGGCCCCTCCCCAGGACCCACACAGGCCCCTCCCCAGGGCCCACACAGGCCCCTCCCCAGGGCCCACACAGGCCCCTCCCCAGGGCCCACACAGGCCCCTCCCCAGGACCCACACAGGCCCCTCCCCAGGGCCCACACAGGCCCCTCCCCAGGGCCCACACAGGCCCCTCCCCAGGGCCCACACAGGCCCCTCCCCAGGACCCACACAGGCCCCTCCCCAGGACCCACACAGGCTCCTCCCCAGGACCCGCCCCAGGGCCCACACAGGTGGGACCCCAGAACTGGCTCCTGCTGACACACGCTCACCACCGAGCTGCCTGGTCCTGCTGCTGGCTGCGTCCACACAGCTACTGCGGTGAGCACCCACTTGCCGATTTCACATCTGGAGGGCAAGTTCTAAAATAAAAGCAAAACACCTCACTTTTCTATTTGAAAATTGTTTGTGATTCATACTTTCAGGGGTTTTTATTTATTTATTTTTTAAACTTTTAATAGTTTATTTTTTAGTTTTCGGTGGACACAACATCTTTGTTGGTATGTGGTGCTCGAACGCCGCACGCATGCCAGGCGAGCGCACTACCGCTTGAGCCACAGCCCCAGCCCCTTCAGGGGGTTTTAGAATCACTCTGTCAAGTTCCACAACAAAACTTTTTCTGATTCACTTTTGGGATTTCGGTGGGGTCGGCAGTGGCCGCGTGGTTATTGGGGGTCTTCCCCTCATCGGTCCTCAAGCCTTTGCCTGCCTGTCAGCTGGACCTCTCTGTGAAGCTGCTCTCTGGCCTGTGCTGCAGGTGGGCACCGGGGAGACCTTGAGCTCCCTCTGCATCGGAACGGGCACTTGGTGCGCAGGAGGGCTCTGGATTTCTGCTGGAGCCTGGGTCAGCAGCACAGCTGGCCTCTCATGTCCTGTTGGTCACCCTGTGAGCGCAAATGCTTTTGAGAAAGATGTTATCGGGAATCCCAGTAGCAAAGCGGTAAAGGTGTTCAGCGATCCTGGTGTGCCTGACATCTTCCCCGTCTGGCCCAAGAGCCGGCCACCACTGGCCAGCGGGCGGCATCGAGCGGTATGAGGAGCAGCATCCTGGATCCTTGCCACCTGGCTCCACCTGGGAGAACTAGAGTCCTGGGCACCTGGCCAGGGAGGCCCTCCTGTTCAACCCCCAGCCAGGCAGGTGAGGGAGGGCGCCCTGGGGTGGCCCATGACCCCCAGCTGCCCGCCGTGGATGCCACCAGGACACTTTCCTTCCTGTCTTCAGGCTGATGCTAGCCTGCCTCAGGCTTGGGCTGGCCCCACCCAGGACGGCCTGTCCTCCCAGAACCTTCCCTAAGAGAAAGCCTCTCCCTCCTGTCTCTTTTCCCCTCTGTCCTCCACATCAGCATGGTCTGTCCCCGCTCTCACCCGGGCTCTCCTTCACCTGACCATGTCAGAGCCGGCGGACACACAGCAGAGGCCCCTGCCTTAGATACATTTTGAGACAATTTCACCATTGTCCCCAGCACATGTCCCTGTCCCTGGCACCTCTGAGGCACAGGGGATCCCCAACCTTCTTACGACCTCAGCCTAAGCCAAGCCCTGGATCAGGTGTAAATGTGCCAGTGTCTGAGCAAGTGGTCCTGGGCTGTTCCTTCTCCCTGAGACTGGGCCGCCAGGGAACCCCAGCCCTCCTGCTGGGTCACCTGCTGGGGGACAGTGTTCCGCCACCCCAGCCTGCCCTGGGCTTTGTGTAAAGCCATTTCCCCACCTCCTGCTGCTGGGCGGGAGCCTGGCCAGGTGGGCTGCGGGGTCTTGTGCTTGCCTCTTGCAAGGGCCCCTGCTCAGCCCCTCAGTCTGCCTCTGTCCCCAGCACCTCTCTGCAGAGGTCCCAGGACAGTGGGAGCACTCCATGTTCCCGTGCCACCAGAGGCTTCCCGTGCACACACAGGTCCAGCTCCCTGTGCCCCCCAGACGTAGCCTCCCTCCCTACCACCTCCCTCCTCACCACACTCCTCCTCACCACCCCCCTGCCCTAGACCTCCCTCCCCACCACCTCCCTCCCCACCACCTCCCTCCCCACCACCTCCCTCCCCACCACCTCCCTCCCCACCACCTCCCCACCCCCCTCCCCACCACCCCCCTGCCCTAGACCTCCCTCCCCACCACCTCCCTCCCCACCTCCCTCCCCGCCACCTTCCTCACCTCCTCACCTCCTCACCACCTCCCTCCCACCACCTCCCCACCCCCCTCCCCACCACCCCCCTGCCCTAGACCTCCCTCCCCACCACCTCCTCACCACCTCCCTCCCCCCTACCTCCCTCCCCCCCACCTCCCTCCTCCCCACCTCCCTCCCCAAAACAGAGGGAGAAGAGTAGCAGCAGTTACTACATTAAAATACCGGCACAGGCCACTTACAAAGGAAAGGGAGGCTGACTTTGGCTCAAGTTCTGGAGGTTCAAGTTCAAGATGGGGAGGGCAGCACATCAGGGCAGGAGTGGAAGCCAGAGTGGAGAGAGAGCGGGGAGAGTCGGGGTCCCAGGGTGCCCTGGAGGGCACGCCCCCAGGACCTAGAGACCACACAGGGCCCTGCCGCTTACATGTCCACAGCCTCCCAACCCTGCAGCCTGGGGACAGGGCTAGTGTGACCCTTCAAACATCGGGAACTTTCTCCCACCGTTTTCTTAAACGTGTGCCTGGGCTTACAACAGAACTGTGCCCTGTCCTCTGCCCTGGGTGCCATCCACAGGGACCTCGAGAGCTCTTCTCCGAGGGCAGCAGGTGTGCAGAGCTGGTGTGGAGGGGGCCTCCCTGCCACCACCTGTCCCCGCTGTGTTCCCATTTCTCTCCCCCATGTGCCCTGTGTCCCCGCCTCCTGCCGCCCCCCTGCCCCCTGCCCCCTCCCGTGTGCCCCCCCATGTGCCCACCTCCCCCCTGCCCTGTGCCCCTCTGCCCTCCCTCCTCTGCCTTGTGCCCCTTCCTCCGCTCGGCCACAGGCCTCTCAGCATCAGCAGGAGTGGCCGATCCCCAGCAGGGACAGCTGCTCCCAGCTGGGGAAAGCAGAGACGGTGCTCCTCAGCCCTGATGGCAGGATGAGCCAGGGGGCGGCGCCAGGCCAGTCCCCTGAGTGAGGACCCAGCAAAGCCAAGTCAGGGAGCCCAAGCAGAGGAAGGGGCGTCCTTGCCTGCGGTCACGCCCCGCGCCTCTGGCAATTTTGTGCAGCTCAGAATGTGAACCACCTTGGCCGACGTTTGGGACACACGTCCACAGGTGACCCCAGGACCCCCTCAAACCTCCGCCCACTGCGACCAGAACAGGCACCGTCGACCACAGAGCCGCTCTGCACCAGCAGCGTGAGTGGAAGGGTCAGGCTGGCGGGCGGCCCCTGGGCCCTGGCTTTGGAGGAGAGAGATGGAGTCAGCAGTCACCCTGAGGGAGAGGCTGCCTGGCGCAGAGTCTCCAGAGGGCGGCCTTGGCTCCTGTGGGCACCAGCCTCTGCCTCCCCACCGGGTCGCCCCGCTGGGTCAGAGCAGGGCACCAGCCTCTGCCTCCCCACCGGGGACGCCCCACTGGGTCAGAGCAGGGCACCAGCCTCTCCCCCCCTACCGGGGTCGCCCCACTGGGTCAGAGCAGGGCACCAGCCTCTCCCCGCCTACCGGGGTCACCCCGCTGGGTCAGAGCAGGGCACCAGCCTCTGCCTCCCCACCGGGGTCGCGGCTGACCCAGAACCCTGCCCTGCTCCGGGCGCCCCTCCCAGCCTCTCTGCAGCAAGGGGGCCGCAGTGGCCGAGGTGACCTAACGGAGCCAAAGGGAGACCTCTGGGAAAGGCTGTCCTCCTGGTAAAACTAGAGAAGCTGGAGGAGAGTCCCTGCTGCTGTCACGGAAGACAGGACGGCCCCGGGAAGAGACTTGGAGATGGAGGAGAGCGAGTTCGCTCCGCAGGGGGCGGTTGCAGCAGAAGCTGCCCGCTGCCCTGTCCTCAGGATCTTGGTGCAGTCCAGAGTCCTGGGTGCCCAGACTCCCTCATGCCAGTCGCCTCCGTGTCCCGGCTCCAGGCAGCTCTCTTCCTGCCCAGGGCTGAGCCGGCTCCCCACGGAGGAGACAGGAGCCGTCGGTCGGTCGCAGGGTTAACAGAGAGAAAGAGGTGCCTCAGGAAGGAGCGCTCGCTCGCCTCGTGAGGGACTCCTGACCCCCGCTACCTGCAACTGTGGCATGAGCTGAAGAAGCTCTCACAGCAGAAAACAGGTGGTGAAAACAGGTGACAGACGGATCCTGAGACCCCCTGACCACAGGAGTCCTGTCCACTCCATGAGTATCCTGATTATTGAAACCATGTTTGGGGCCAGGGCTACAGCTGACGCCCGTCTAACAGCTCAGGAGGCTGAGGCAGGAGGATCACGGCCTCAAAGCCAGCCTCGGCAACTCAGCAAGGTCCTAAGCAACTTAACGAGACCCTGCTCCAGATTTAATATAAAAAGAGCTGGGGCGGGCTCAGGTTTGGGATCTTTCTACCCCTCGCACGAACGTGCCATTATAACATACAGTGAGGCAGGAGCCCTAATGCAGAGCCAGGACTGCTCACCCTCAGGAGTAACAGGACCCCTCCTGGCATCTGTTAATAGAGGCTGAGCAGGGGACCTGGGCTTCCACTCCCACCTGGCAGGAATGAGGCAGGAAGGACACACAGCTGTCACTGGAAGTCACCTGAAACCCATTTCATAGACTCAGAGCTTGGTAAAGTACCACACGATACACACGGATTTTTAACTGAGCTCACTTGTCACACCAAGACCCAGAGAATTTCAGATGGAACAGAAATAGAAATCAAAACATGCTGACAGTGAGATGTCAAAGATGTCAGAATTCTCTGACAGAGATTTCAAAGCAGCCCTCATGAAAGTGCCCCAACAAGTAATTGCAAACGTGCTTGAAATAAATTTTAAAAAGAGAATTTCAGCAGACAAAATACAAAGATCTAGCAATGAAATAGAAGGTTAAAAAAACTTAAATGGGGAGCCAGACAGGTGGTGCACACCTGTAATCCCAGTGGCTGAGGGGGCTGAGGCAGGAGGATGGTGAGCTCAAAGCCAGCCTCAGCAAGGGTGAGGTGCTAAGCAATTCAGTGAGACTCTGTCTCTAAATAAAACACAAAATAGGGCTGGGGGTGTGGCTCAGTGGTGGAGTGCCCCTGATTCAATCCCCAGTAAATAATAATAATAATATGGAAACTTAGAACTTAAAATGTATCTTGAACCTTTTCAAACTAGGCTGGGTGCACACCTGAAGTCCTAGCCCTCAAGAGACTGAGAGGGACGGGTTGCTGGGGCCCAGGAGCTTTGGGCCAGTCTGGAAAACACAGGGAGAGCCTCTCTATCTCAGAACAAGAGGGCAATCAGTGGACGGGGACAGCAGAGGAAAAGTCAGGAGCCGGACGGCAGGACTGTGACCACCCAGTCTGAGCAGTGAGATGCGTGAGCAGAGCCTCGGTACCGTGTGAGAGCAGAACAAGGCCTGGCCTTCATGTCACTGGAACCCCAGAAATAGAGGAGACATGGGGCGAGAGAACAAAGGCCTTGAAGAAATGTTAATCAAAACTCCCCGAATTTAACAAAACGGATATTATTACATATTCAAGAGACTGAAAAAACAACAAAATAATCACCACAAAACACACACAGAAGAGTCAAGTTCATGAAAACTAAAGACAAGAAGAACTCTCGGAAGCGACCAGAGGAGGAAGAACTCTCGGAAGCGACTAGAGGAGGCGTCCCCTACGGAGGAGGCATCTAAGGGACGTGACTTTCCATCAGACATCGGGGGAGCTGGGGAAATGCTCTTCATGTACGGAGAGAAAAGAGCCACCAACCCAGTGTCTCACAGTGTGAAAAGTGATCTTAGGAGTAAGAGGGGAATCAGCTGTTACCAGATGTCCTGAAATGGAGGTCTCCCTCAGCAGGCGAGCTCCCTGGAGGCTAAGGGAGACCCTCCAGCAGAGGCAGAGGTCAGATAAGGCCATCTGGGAGGCCGGCTGGGAGTGAGGAGGGGAGGAGCAGGTGGGGTGAGTCAGTGGGTCTCTAGATCCCGTTTGAGATGAAGGCAGAACGTCTCATCCTCGGACACCGAGGACTCAGCCAGTGTGTCATCAACAGGGGGAGAGATGGGGGGAGGGACATCTGGACTCCCCTGGAGGGCACGACCCAGCCGCGGTCACAGTGCAGACCCAGGGCCACCTCTCAACAAGCCCAAGTGGAAGATGCACTCCCATTACGGCCCAGGAGCCAGCGGAGCCGATCTGCAGCCAGGCGCGCAGGAAAGGGAGCCGGGATGGACGCAGACCCAAGGGACACACAGCAGCGTGGACACCGCAGCCTCCACACATCAGTGGCCACACCAGACACAAACGGTACTGATAAACTAACTGAAGACCAGCAGCCTGAGGAGCCGGGAGAAGCCATGGCCCAGCTACAGCTGTCAGACACAGGAAGCCTTGACGGACTGATGAAGAAGACAGAGGACGGCAGAGGACGGAGCATATGAGATGGGCTTCAAGCCAGGGGACAGAGGCAGAGAGGGCGAGATGACGGCCGTCCATAGGAGGACAGGGCCTCTCAGATGTGGACATCCTTGTGGCAGGGCTGAAGGTAGAGGGGACAAAGACAGACACCTGAAGAGAGACAGATCTTCAATCAGAGTTGGGGACTTTAAGATTCTCCAAACCATTGTCCTGAGAATCACACGGGGAGCCCCAAAGAAGGTGCTTGGTCCAGTGAGGTGGTTCCAGTAGCCCCCCGGGCATTCAGCAGTCCAGCTCCTGCAGACCTTCACACGCTTTGCCCCAGCCACTGCTGGCCATAGGGACTCCTGGGGCTGGGGTTGGAGGGCCAGGGTCTCCTGCACCAAGGTGAGAGGGGCTGGAGGGTCCCATTCACCGACAGCACCTAGAACTGGTCACCCTGCACGGCGAGGGCTCTGGTGGGCCCCCTGTGCCTCAGGGACCTCCCCACCTCAGGGACCTCCAGTGGGCTGCCCGGCCCCGGCACTGGTGCAGGCCCTGGGGCCTGTGCGTCCTGTCGGCTGGGTACATGCAGAGGTGAGCTGGCCCGAGTGGCTGCCCTTCCTGGGAAGCTCCACCTGATGGAAAGCCGACTGCAGGGCACGGCCTGGGGGGAGCTGGCTTCAGCAACTCGAAGCTGGGGCCCAGGAGGGCCTGGGTAGACCGCCTCTCTCCCTGGGGACAAGTAGACACGTGGCTCTTTGCTAACGGACCCCCGACCCCCAACAAAACAAGACACAACAGAAAACCACCACAACGTCCTCGGCACCTGGAACTCTCTGTGCCCGCGGCTGTTTCCTGAGAGCCACCTGACCAGGAGGGCAGGTCAGTGTGAGGCCAAGGCCTCCTCAGAGGCCCATGAGCACAAGGAACAGGCTGAGAGCCAGAGACACTGCAGGGAAAGTCCCCGTCCCCAGGGGACCTGGGCATGGGGCGGGAGGTGACTGCTGCGTGGCAGAGACGGCCAGAGTGGCCCCGGAGCGGGAGGGCCCTCAGACCTCTGAGGGCAGGAGATGGAGGAGTCCGCATGGGAGGGGACAGACGAGTCCATCGAAAGCAGAAGGGGTCGGGGAGCTCGGGGTGGTGCAGCCGAGTTAGAGACTGAGACCGGCTGAGAACTCCTGAGGAGGGTCAGTGCAGGTGATGGTGCCCTTCATGCTCCGGAGCAACCCACCCGGGAAAGCTTCTCCGCAGCTTCTCTGAGAATCGCAGGCAGGAGGAGGCCAGGCCCTGGGAGGGGAGGAAGAACATTCCAGACTCCAGAACTGGGCCAGCGCCCTGTGAGGGCAGAGGACAACCCTCCCCAGCTAGGACAAGCTTGGCCAGGCACAGAGCTGGACCCTGTGGACCACAGCCAAAGTCCCTTCCGAGGCCCTGGAGGAGCCCCGCTGTCTCACAGGCCACTTACAAGCGATTCTTCAGGGACCCAAGTGAGGACTGCCGAGATTCCTGGATCTTGTTCTGCGACTGCGGAGCGTCTCGGTGTCGCTGAGTGTCCACTACGTAGGATCTGACCTACTTATCAGAGGTGCAGTCACAGTGTCCTGGTCACTGCTGATCGATTCACCGAGACACCAGGGAGACAGCCAGGATCTGGCTTCTAAGACAGACCTGTTTTCCGTTTTGGTTTGTCACTGCTACGTAGGTGGTCACACATAGCTCAAAGGCCGATGTACTGGCATTGTGAGTTTAAGGACAGCGTTTTGCACAGATGCCATACACATGTGCATTGCTCGACTGTCACATCTGGTTCACGAACTCTGAGCAGACCCAGACCTCTCTGCCCCTGCTCCAGGGCTTGTCTCCCAGGGATCCAGAAACCCTGTTTTCCCTGCTGCCACCCGCCCCCGAGCCTCCCCGTCTGGTCTCACTGCTGTTTGGAGATCCAGCTGCTCCACCTCAGCTGGACCTGCCCTAGAGACGGCGACGAGAGATGCCCAGTGGACAGTCCCCTCCGTGCCTGCTGTACGGGGTGGGGACAGCCAACCCCACGCCACGTGCTGCCTCCTTGGGCTGTTCTGAGTCGTGGTCTGCTAGTGAGGCCTGGAGCAGCGCTCGGTGAGTTTGGGGGCTTGTCCGCAGCTGTGGACAGGGGGCTCGCGGTCCTCTGTGGCGCAGGTGGTGGGCCTCCTGACGGGATGTCCCCGTGCCGCTCGCTGGAGTTGGGCTTAAAACACACACTCACTCCCATTGGCCCCGTCCCCAGGTCACCTTGGCAGCCAGAAGGAACTTTAACATGCAAAAGTGACCAAGCAACCCCTGCTCAGAGCCCTCCACACCTCCACATCCCTCCCAGACTCAAGTCTGTCCCACCTTGGACCCTGAGGTTGTCCAGGCCCTGGGCACCCGCTGCCCACACCTCTGTCCAGCTGCGGGACTTCCCGTGTCCCATGGCCTCAACCTCCACCTGCAGGCTGTGCCACCCCTCACACTCAGAATGCACAGCCACGTGGACACCATGGCCGCCTGGTGGCTGCTGGCTGGTGGCTTTCTGCTCTGGCCGGGGGTGCACAGCCCCGCCCTGGCACCACCGCAGTTCCTGCAGGCCTGGCTCTGAGACGCAGGTCTGGACAGAGGCTTCCCTCCTTCTCCACCACCATCTCTCCCCCGGTACATGGGGGCACTCATCAAGGACCTGGGGGAGGGGGGCTCCGCAAGGCTCCGGGGCCTGTGCAGCCCTGGAAACCCACTTGGACCCAGGGCCTCCCTGAGGACCCCAGGTTGTCCCAATTCTGCTCCTTCCTGTGTCTGGGTGCTGAGCTCCCCCACTGTCCAGGGCAGGGGATGCTGAGTGTCCACGTCACTGGGTCATGAAGCAACTGGAGAGCCCAAGGTTGTGGGAGGAGGGCATGGTGTCACGGGGCCCAGTGGAGCTCTGGCCATCACACACCATGCTGGGCATGAGCTGCAGGGACCTCGGGACAAAGGAGAAGACGCTGGACCCCAGGTTGCCCACCAGCGTGCACAGCCCCTGCCAGGTGTCCCTGGCACTTACGGGGCCCACTCACAACAGCGTCCCACCAAAACCCTGCTCCTTCTGCTTGGCTCCGTCTAATCTGCTGCAGCCACGTGCAGAGTGGGCGGTGCATTCAGACAGAGGCGGCCAGGTCCCCGCGCACCAGGACCGAACAGAGGGGAGGGGCCAGGGACGAGTCCCGCCTCCGTTGCCCACTGTGGACGCTGGGACGTGGCCTCCCTGGTACCCTCCTCTGTCAGGTGGGTGAGGCTGCTGGCAGGCCAAACGGAAAGGGCTCCTGCTCCGGCAGCCCCAGGACCACCATCACCTCTGTCACGCCTCCTCGGTGAATAACCTTGGACCTGGGCCTCTGTCCCAAGCCCACTCAGTTTTCAGTCTCTGAAAAAACGTTCCTCCCCTTTTGCCTGGGCTCTACGTGCTGATTGCTACGTCACACACAGAGGGAAGTGGTGACACTGGCACTCAGCAGGGTCCCAGCAGAGGTGTGGGCACGGCCGGGCTGCGTGTGCAGGTCTGAGGCTGGCACTCTTTCCACAGGCAGACCTGGCTCCCCGTGAGGTGTGTGGGCAGGACAGCCAGGGACAGGGACAGGGACACCTGGGCTCCCTGAGCTGACAGGGACTGCTGTCTGCTGTCCCCATGGGAGACGACTTGCTGGGGGGTGGGGACTGAGGAGCTGAGCTGTGAGAGGGCAGCTGGGCATCGCTGGACCTGAGGGCCACCGGCCATCTCCACTCTCCTAAGAGCCAAGGCCCAGGCAGGCCCAGGCACCCGCCAGAGAGGAGCTCCTGCTAGAGCCAGAGCCGATTCCACAGCCAAGGGACCCTTTCCCACCTGGCTCCCGGCCATGGGGGGGTGGGGGGGTGCGCTGGTCAATTTGGACTTACGACCTCTTAGGATCAAAAACTGAGATTCCAGGCACAGCGAGGGGGTTTCAAAACACTCAGCCTGGCATCAACTACCTTTTCCAAAATATGCATCAACCTTTCTCCCCCTGGTGAGATGGGATAACAGGAAGCAGGGTTCCCTTCTGTCTGAATCCACAAAGAAATGGACCAAACAGAGGAAAGAGCCTCTGACGTGAGGAAGAAAGGCTCTGTGCTTGAGAAACAGGAAACAAACCCGGTGCAGTGGCCACGCCTATGATCCCAGGGACTCCGGAGGCTGAGGCAGGAGCATTGTGATCAAGGCCAGCCTCAGCAATTTAGCATGACCCCATCTCAAAATTACAAAAATAGTGGTGGGAGGTGCTCCTGGGGATGTGGCTTGGTGCTAAAGGTCCCCAGTGTTCAATCCCCAGCACCAAAAACCAGAACAACAACAAAAATCAAAAATAAACCCAGCCAAGAAACCCATGCCAGAGCTGTCCAGCACGGATGAAGCCAGGGCTGGGGAGGCGGTCTCCAGTCTAGGACAGTGGCCGGGTGACAGAATCAGATGGGAGACAAGCATAGCATGCCAACTCCAGGCTCCTGGGCACTCCCTTGTCCTCGGGCGCTCAGGACAAGACTGATCAGGACATGTGTGAGGACCTCGTGGTTATGAGTAGCACCCAACAAAGTCTGCACCCACTGTACTGGGTCCACTTAGAATCTTCCAGGTGCTGAGAAGCAGGAAGTGCCACCCACATGATGAAAGATTCAGATGGAACTGACCACAGCACGACGTGGCCGTGAGGACTGCAGACCAGGAAGTGGCCATAACTCCCTCCACCTGTCCAAGGAGCCACAGGAGAGACGGCCACGTCACTCAGGGCACTAACGAGCTACGAAGGCCCACAGCAGAATTGGAGGGGTGGCAACCCAGGCCTGAGGCGGAGAGCAGCGGGTGGGTGGGACTCAAGAAGGGCTGACGTCCCAGGCACAGTGACCCTGCAGCTGGACACAGCAGGAGAAGCCTCCCAAACAGAGAAGTCAGCAAGACTGAAAGGCAAACGCAGAATGGGTCGAGTGCCACCTGACCCCACTGAAGCCAGCAGCCAACACCAGTGGACAGCAGGACTGGAGGGGACGCGTCGTGAACCGGTCAGAACTTGCCAAATTGGAGTATTTTAAAGGAGCCCTTCACAGCAGCCTAATGATAGCTCAGGAGAAGTGTTGCAGAGACACAGGACCACGTGCAGACAAGTGACCGCGGGCGTCTCCAGAGAGATGTACGTCCCTTCTCACGTGGTCCTCCACTGTCTGGGTCTCCAAGTCCAAGAGCATGGCTTTGCATGGCTTTTTAATACTGTCCCTGGCTGCACATGAACTGCATGGAACCAGAGGTCAAGGCTGTCTCTATAGGTCAGAGTTCACCACCACTCAGCTGGCTCTGCTCAGGTGTCCAGGCCAAAGCCAGATGCTGGCTGCACTCCAGGGGGTGCTCTGGGGAGCCCTCTGTCCAGCTCACTTGGGTCCTCGGTGTCTGTGACTGACATCCCAGCTCTGGCTGCCTGCAGCTCCTGACCTGGCCCCTGTGTGTCCCTGCGAGGGCCAGCGGAGCACGTGCTGCTGACTTCCTCCGTCTCTGGCCTCTGAGCGTGTGACTTAGGTCAGGCCACTCGAATAATCTCCCTTTTGATTAACCTGAAGTTGGCCGATCGGTGGCCTGATCACATTTGCCGGAATCCTCTCTGTCAGGTCCTGTCTTCCCAAGTTCCACCTCCACTCCAAGGGAGTGGATCACTAGGCCTGTGCGGCAGGGGTGGACATCTGGGGACATTTTTAAATTCTGCATACCATAAGTTTGTACAAATATTAAGTTTTCTGCATGACAAAGAGGAGGTCACCTGGAGCTGCTTGCTCGTTCAGAGACTGAGGACTGACCGGCACCGGTGAGGCAGAGCCAGTGACGAGGAGCCTGGTGGCGGGCGGCCAGGGGCCTCCTGCCCAGGGGCGGCTGCTTCAGCCTCGCCAGCGCCTGGGCCTCCTAAGCAGAGGAGAGGGCCGTACACCTGCTACTGGTTTGATGAGCAGACAGGAGGTTCTGGAGGGGCCTGGGAGCCTCTGCCCAGTCCCAAAAATGTCACCTTCAAGGGCACCGCAGAGTGCCATTAACTTACAAGCCTGCCCTTAGGCTCCAGGACGGGACCAGCTTGGAGACCCAGAGAGCAGCACCTAGCCCACCTCCAGGGTCCTGGCCTCTCTCCCCTCCTGGGGGCCCTCTGGGACCCCGGGTCCTGGAGGTCAGAGACCCTCTTGACTCCTCTGTATGTGCAGGCCCTGCCTCTGTCTGACTCACCACATCCTCTGGGATCAATGACAGAAGGAATCGAGCCATTTTTAAAACTCAAGATGATTCAAACAGCAACGAATCTAAAGGGCCACAGGACATGTGGCGGGGCCTCTCCCGTCCCCTGGTACCTGCGGTGCTGGCAATTGAGGGGTGGGCTGTGCCACCCCCGGGGCCTGAGTCTGGGGACGCCTGTTCTGGGCCTCGGCAGGGCGGTCTCTGGCCTCTGAGCAGGTGACTAGGTCCAGTGTCCATTTTTCTCAGGGTCTCAGCTTTCCCCCGAGACCTCCTGGTACCGACACCAGGCCTCGGGTTGGGGGGCTGCATCTTCTGAAGACTGAACATTTCCCTTCTTTGTCCAACACTTATCAGGTTTCTGGGGACTGTGTCCCCCCTCTCGGGTCAGTGGCTCTGACACACGGTCTGCCTGGTGTAGGTGGCCGTGGAAGCGGGGTGGGGGCTGGAGTCTCTTGGAGGACTCGTCTCCATTAGTCACTGGTGGGTCCCTGGGGACAGCAGAGCCAGCACAGCCCTGGCCCAGCCCAGCAGGAATAAGAGCCAGTTCCCAGGGCCGAGGCCAGCACCGGCCCTCCCTCGGCAGCCCCCAGAAGTGAAGGGGGATCCAGGGGCCAGTTTCCAGACCGGGAGGACACACAGGGCTCCCTCAGAGTGATTCCTGAGACCCATGATGGCCAGAGCAAGTGACAGGGACACTGCCCAGCTGAGGAGGTAGACATCCAGCACCTGTCCTGGAGGTCGGTCCAGTGGTCGCCCTGAGAAGGGAGCAGGGTGCTCCACAGGAGTGAGACCAGGGTGCTGGAGGTCAGAAGGCCCTCTCCTGCCTGGTCATTGGTGGAGGTGGCCAGTGGTCCAGGGTCCAGTTCCCGTCCATCAGGCACAGAGAGCGAACCCCCTCCCCCTGCAGGCCTGGAGAGAAGCTGCAGCTGGGGGAGGAGGTGGAGGGGCCCTGATCACTACCCCATGTCTCCAACGGCCTTCGGGGGAGACGGGAGGAGCCAGTGGGGAGGCAGCCTGGGACCCTGCTGTGGCCCACGGCCAGCTTGTGTGGGGACAGGTGCCTCTCGCCATGGCTGGACCAGCAGGGAGCTCTGTGTGCTGACTCGTCACCCCGGGGCTAGTGGAGCTGGGGGGCGTTGAACTGGTGGCTCTGGGGTCAGCAGGTCCATCTGCACGGGGTGGGGCCTGGGAAGCGTCTTGTCTGCAGGAGCTGCGCTGCGTGTCTGAGAAGTGGACGGTGGGCAGGACACCCCTGGGCAGAGCAGAGGGAGCAGGACCTAAAGGCCAGCGTGAAGCAGGTGTCCATGATGGGCGCCATCCGGCCCAGCTGGGTCACCTGCCCACCCTGAGCCAGTCTGCAGAGACGGGGTAGGAGGGCTGGTGCAAGATGGCCACCTGGTGGGGACATGAGTCACGTTCCTCACGACTCAAACACCCAGGGTCACTCCAGGGGATCTGGGCTGCACGGAAACACCACACAAGAGACAGAGATAGATTTCTCTTTGGATCCTGTGACGGCTCCTCTGACCTGAGGGGTCCGTGGCGGGGCATGCGCTGACCCCTTTTATTGAGGAGAAGCCATTCAAATGAGGCCAGGGGTCAGGTTTCGGGGGACTGAGTTTACTTTCATGATGTCCTCTGTGAGCAGGTTGACACCTGGGAAGGCCACACCCAAGGGCAGAGCCAGAGAAGGGGACACACAAAGGGCGTGTCCATGGAACATTCTGTCCCAAACAGGGCACAGGGGTAGGATTACAAAGGTACAGGTGAGCGTAGCTCCACCCATGGGTGACATGCCTACGTCTGAAGATGTGTCCTCAACCTCTGGTACCCGGGCAGTGTCCAAGTCACCGCGAGATGTGGTGACAGTCAGAACCTCTGGCTTCAGGACGGAAGGCGCGAGTCACTCAGAGTGGCTGCCCACAGACGTGGACAACAGGGTGCACCGAGGTCTGTCTGTGCAGAGGACCCAGGGTTCACGGACCACGGAGGTCTCCCTCCTCAGCTCTGGAGGCTGGGCGTCCAGGTCAAGGCCCTGCAGGCTTGGAGTCCAACAAGGGCTGCTGTCTGCTTCCAAGAGGTGCCTCTGGCCGTGCCCCCATGGGAGGAGGCTGTGTCCTCCCAGGGGACGTGGGGAGGGTGGCCTTGCCCTCCAGCTCCTGCATAAGGCTCTGACCCCGGATGAGGTCAGGGTTCTGTGGGCCACACCAGAGCCCTTCCTGCCCCCTTGCCCACACCGACACACTCCTCCAGAGGAGAGCGCCACACGTCCCCCACCCTGGCTGGCTCTCCCTCGTCCCTCAGCATCCGAGTCACCACCAGGGCCTCTGTCACTGATGCCACCACCCCTATCCCCTCGCTCTCCTGTGCCTCCTGAGGGGCGGGCAGGCGGGTACTCAGGGCTCCCTTCTCGCTCCTTCTGGGCCAAGTCTTCGCCCCTGGGGTGTGCAGGGACGGCAGGTTAGAGGATCATGAGGCGCCCGGGGTCCTTGGTTGCTGGTGCCTTCACCAGCCGTGTTCCCTTCCAGCGGGAAGCTGACCGCCCTTACAGGCCAGTGTGGTCCCCCCGCCCTCAGCACCCGCTGACCCCGACCAGAGGCAAGGTTCACCTCCTCCTGCCCTCAGGTTCCCGGTCCCCTGCAGATCCACATGGCCCCGGGACGCTGCCTGTGGACCGAGGAGGGAACAGCAGGGACTGCAGCTTGAGCCTCTCTGATCCTGCTCCATGGGCTGTGAGGAGTCCCAAGGGAAAAAGCGCCAGGTTCATGGGAAAAAGTACCAGGTTCACGGGGAAAAGCACCAGGTTCATGGGAAAAAGCTCAGGTTCGCGGGAAAAAGCTCCAGATTCACAGGAAAAGCTCCAGGTTCACGGGGAAAAGCTCCAGGTTCATGGTAAAAAGCTCCAGGTTCACGGGAAAAGCTCCAGGTTCACGGGAAAAAGCACCAGGTTCACGGGGAAAAAGCTCCAGGTTCATGGGAAAAGGCTCCAGGTTCATGGGGAAAAGCTCCAGGTTCACGGGGAAAAGTACCAGGTTCACGGGAAAAAGCTCCAGGTTCATGGTAAAAAGCTCCAGGTTCACGGGAAAAGCTCCAGGTTCACAGGGAAAAGTACCAGGTTCATGGGAAAAAGCTCCAGGTTCACGGGGAAAAGTACCAGGTTCACGGGAAAAAGCACCAGGTTCACAGGGAAAAGTACCAGGTTCACGGGAAAAAGCTCCAGGTTCACGGGGAAAAGTACCAGGTTCACGGGAAAAAGCTCCAGGTTCATGGGAAAAGGCACCAGGTTCACAGGAAAAAGTACCAGGTTCATGGGAAAAAGCACCAGGTTCACAGGGAAAAGTACCAGGTTCATGGGAAAAAGTACCAGGTTCACGGGAAAAAGCTCCAGGTTCATGGGAAAAGGCACCAGGTTCACAGGAAAAAGTACCAGGTTCACGGGAAAAAGCACCAGGTTCACAGGGAAAAGTACCAGGTTCATGGGAAAAAGTACCAGGTTCATGGGAAAAAGCTCCAGATTCACAGGAAAAAGTACCAGGTTCATAAGAAAAAGCACCAGGTTCATGGGAAAAAGCACCAGGATCACGGGAAAAAGCACTAGGTTCACAGGAAAAAGCAACCAGGTTCACGGTGAAGACGGTGAGTGGCAAGCCAAGCAGCACAGAGCCTCCAGAGACCCATGGACTCACCTCCACGGGGGCTCACCTCCACCGGGGCTCACCTCCACGGGGGCTCACCTCCACGGGGGCTCACCTCCACATGGGGCTCACCTCCACCGGGGCTCACCTCCACGGGGGCTCACCTCCACGGGGGCTCACCTCCACCGGGGCTCACCTCCACGGGGGCTCACCTCCACCGGGGCTCACCTCCACGGGGGCTCACCTCCACTGGGGCTCACCTCCACCGGGGCTCACCTCCACGGGGGCTCACCTCCACTGGGGCTCACCTCCACGCGGGTGCACACAGCTACACCCCCTGAGCTCCTGCGTGAGGACCCGGGGCGTCGTAAGGTGGCACAGCTTGAGTTCTGGATGGGGCTGTGGGGAGGTGTGTGTGCACAGGTGCTGGACAGATGGGGCAGGGCCCACCTGTGGCCAGGACACAACACTGACCAGGTCCTCCGTGGAAGCCCCCAAGGGCTCGTGACCTGGCCCCATCTGCTCCCCAGACTGAGGCCTTCCCTCTGCGGGTTCCACACCAAGCTGACCACACGGGATCCCGGGTCCTGCACGCCCCAGGCCTCTGTCCTGCTGCTCCTGCCCTCTGGCTTGAAGGAGCAGGACCTCCCTGGTCCAGGTGGCATGGACCCTGGAGGAGCCCTGTGACCCCCACCCAGGGACCCCCCATCCAGGCCCTGCAACCTCATATCTGTCCTTACCAGGATTCTCCCAAGTGTCCCCCAAGCCACCTGGCTGGAAGCAGGACAGGTGGACGTCACAAGGCCAAGCTGGCGGGTGGAAGCCCACAGCACCACCGTGTTCCTTCCTAAAAGCCGTGACCCTGAGAACAGCTTGGCCTCCGGTTCCGATGGGGCTGACTCACAGGTGGAGAAGCACTGAGGCAGCACGGGCTCGGTGGGCAGAAGGCCAGTGGCCGGGGCAGAGGTGGGAGATGGAAGTGTCCACAGTGACACTGGACAGGTCTGACACCCTGGTTAGGGTTAGGGTTAGGGTTGGAGGCCCGGGAGGCCATGTGGCTGACACCTGTGGTTCTGGAGTGGTCTAGAGGGAGCCCAGACGTCCTGGATCTCTGTGGAGAGAAGGCCCGGGAGTCCCCAGCCCGGCCGGGCCCACGTGCTCCTGCTGCCAGGCTCACGGCCCCCATGGGGGCCAGTGCTCTCCTGGGGGGACGAGGGGAGAGGGAGGGGTGTGGCCTGCTGGTCTGGCCTCGGGGACAGGGACACAGAGAGCACTCCCTGGGGTGGGTGCCCGAGCGCAGGGTGTGGATAGGAGCCAGCGCCCAGGGTCACTGCTGCACTGGCCCCTGGGCCCCAGGCACGGCCGCCCCACACGTCCCTCACACAGGAGCAGGGCGTGGACCCCAGTCGGGAGGTTGTCACTCCCGGCAGCCTGGCGCCCCACGGGTGCCCACGTGAGTCCTTCGCATGGCTGGCAGCAGGTGTCCCTGTTAGCGTGCGTCCCTCGGGGGCCACCCCGTCACCTCATTCTTCAGGAGTGAGTGCTCTGGTGCTGAGAGCCACAGCCAAGTAGGAATGACGCATGGCAATTTCCTTGTCACCCTACCCCATGTTGCTTAGAGGGAGGACTCTCCAGTGTGGACATGGGCTTGCCTTGGACCCAGGTCATTTGCAGTGACATTGCATGAATGTTTGAGAAAGTGACCCTGCTCAAGGACCAGGGCAGGTCCGGGTTTAGGGCAGTTCCAGGTTTAAGGTGGACCCTGCTGGGAATAGGGAGTATCCTGCTGCCTCAGGCGCCCGCCCGCTCCTTGAGTTCCCGTTGAGTTCTCGCGGGATTCAGAGAGTATTTGGGATGCAGAGCCCAGTGGAGGTGTGGATTTTCCCCAGAACGTGCGTGTAGAGTGCTGGTGTGAGCTCGGGAATAAAGAGTTGCTGTTTGAATCTACAAGGCTGTGAGTGGCTCGTGATCTTGTGCCCAGCCAGACTGCGGCACTCTGGTTCTAGGTGTGTGGCGTGGGCAGTCTGCTGGCCGGCGGGGTGGCCACACCTGGACCTCCACTGTACCTGGCAGCAAGTCCTAGGAAACAGCGTTCCTGGGAGGCCCCAGCTGCCGGTCCCCACGCAGGCACAACTGGGCAGGGCCCTCGGGTGGCCTCTGTGAAGCGACTTCCCGCCCTGGCCCTGCTCCCGGGCCTCCTGTGGCCACTCCTGGGGACGGAGCCCCTCGCCCTCCAAGCAGCAGCCTTTGCCCCTTCTCTGCCCTGTACCACCCTCCTGCTGACGGGACCCTGCCCTGCCCACGTGACCCCCACCCAAGTGGAACCCATCCCACGTGGAACCCAACCCACGTGACACCCCCACCCACGTGACCCCACCCACGTGACCCCCACCCATGTGACACCCCCGCCCACGTGCCCCCACGGCTACCTCCCAGCTCCTCTCCACCTCACTGGGGCCCTCCCTCCTCACGGACACCCCCATGAGCCCTCGGCCTCCCGCCCACTGTGTGCTCCTGGTCCTCAGCGGCTCAGCACGACCCTGAGTGGCTCTGGCTGCAGCAGTGACCACACATCCCATCCCTCCTGCCCGGTGCTCGGCCAGGACCGCAGCCAGCTCTCTCACCAGCCATCTGCTGTGTCCATTCTGCGGAGCTCCCTGTGTGTGTGCGAGGCCCTTCCCCTGTGCAGCCCCTGGGCGTGGCCCAGCCATGGGCCTCTCTCCTCTCCTGCTGTCCGCAGCGCCCTGCTGTCTCTGCGGCCTGTGGTAGGGCCTGGAGGCCGAGGGGCAGTGCCATGGGAGCACCTGGGCCTCTGTCCTCCCTCCTCCTCCCCCAGGGCCCTGGCTGTCCAGGTGCTGCCCAGGCGTCCACAGCTGCAAGAGAGCCAGGTGGCCCTGATAGGCGGCCCCAGCTGCCCACAGGTCCCCCAATGCAGGCAGGTCCTGAACACCTACCGCACCTCCCTGGTCACTCTCTGGGGACTGACGTAGGGCATGTCCCCACCTCCCGTGGCCTCCCCACACATTGGGGAGACCCCCTTCCATGCACATGGCTGTCCCCATAGGGACCCCGGGTGACTCTGGGAGCCCCAGTGGAGTGCGGGTCTCCAGGGTCCACAGGGGCCTGTGGCGCTCTGAGCTGTGGCCTCCGCGGCCCCTCTGAGCCCCACTCCCCTGACACAGGCTGCTGCTGTGGTCAGCCCTGCAGAAGGCGGAGTCCACGCAGCCCTGAGGCTCGGGCACCACAGCCATGGAGGGGCGGCCAGCAGGCGTGGCCTCTCACAGGCCACCTCTCAAGGTGAGCCCCTGCCCTCCACAAGGGGCCACTGCCCAGAGGGCAGGCCCAGGCCTGTGGGCACCCATGGTGGTCACTCGGCTCCCGGGGGCCACAGGATGTGTTGCCAGTGGGTCCACGACCTCAGTGTGCGCAGGTGTCTCCACGGATCACGGAGCAGAAGGGGCACTGCCCGGAGCTCCCAGCAGCCCGTCCCCACCGTCAGCCCCCTTCTTCTCCGTCCAACTGTCCACCTTAAATGGGGCTAGTGCTACCTGGGAGCCAGGAAGCCCCTGCAGGACCGTCCACTGCGGCCTGTGAGCAGGTTGGCTGCCCCAGGAGAGGACAGAGACGCAGGCCTCCTCAGGCGCTGGCACCGCGGTTGGTTCAGACGGCCCACGGTCAGGGACGGTGTCCCCTCCAGCCACTGCCAACTCTGGGACCAAGTCCCTGCCCCTCAGAAGCCCCACCCTCAGGCTCCGGGCTCCCTCTGGGGCTGTGAGGGACAACCTGGCCCTGGCTGGCTCTCCAGCCCTGCCCACAGAGGCCCCCGCGTCCTGGGCAGACCCTCCCCTGCCCTCCACGGGCACTCTGCCGTCTCCGCGTCCTCTCCTTCCTCTCAGGCCCTGGCGATCCTCCCACAGCACCTTGGTGATGGCATCCGAGCCTCTGCCATGACCTCCACTCCAGAGCCCGGCACCAGGAGAGGCGCACCAGGGCCTTCCCTCGGGCTCCGAAGGCCCCACCAGTGTCTGGCACAAAGAGGTGCTCAATAAGTGAGCGTGACCGGGTCACTCGGGAAGGCCAACGTCATGACAGCCAGCCCCTCCATGACACGTCGAGAAGGGGACAACACTGTCCCAGCTCCCTCCCCCCCCAGCCACCGGCCCTGGGCTCCGGGGCCTCCCTGGTCTGCGTCTCTGCTCCTCCTACAGACAAGGCTTCTCCCTGGTGTCCCTCCAGCATGCCTGGGTGTTGAGCTTGCTCCCTGGGCGAGGCCCTGGGCTTCTCCTTAACGCAGGGCTGCTGTGGCTCCAGCCCTTTCTCCTGCTCAGGGTGCTCAGGAGGGAGTAGGAACAGAGTCTAATGGAGGCAGATGGTCAGTTGGTGTCACCAACCCCAAGTCTGTTTACTTGTGACTTGAAAAGGACCTACCAAGCCAAGAACACGCAATGGGGTGAAGGAAAAAGGTGAATTCAGTAAGCTCCTGAGGACCATCTCCATCCAACACGGGCCTGGTGAGGAGATGGTCATCCAAAGCTACAGCCGCTGACCTGTTGGCCTGACACACCCTGGAGTCATCGGCCTTGAAGGGGGACAGAGACGGGGAAGTTTGGGTAAATTAACGTGGTTCCGCTGGTTTCAGATACAATTCCTTAAATGAGGGGCGGGGGCCAGTGCGCAGGGGGCGCAGGCTTTCCCAGCAGAGGACAGAGTGGAGGACGTGCACCATGGAGACCGTGGCCAGGCTTCCTGCGCCACGCTCGACCACAGCCACAGCCCCTCCGCCCAGCTGCTGGACGACCACCAAGGCCCAGAGCCGGTCTCCCTGACCTGCCAGGTCAGGGCTGCAGCAGGCTGGACGTGCAGGAGGTCTGAGCGGAGCAGAGGCGCCCTCCTGTGGCAGGGTGGGGCCACTGTTCCTCGGCTGGTGGCAGGTGCCTGGAGGTTCCCTTGGTGGGATGGGGACACTGGGGACGGTGGGGACGGGCACCGGGAACTGCACCTCCCGTTCAGGTGCCCTGAGCCTGAAGCTCCTCTGCACGAGTCAAGCCTTCCACACCCGGACAGGCTGCTGCCTCTCCTCGAAGCCCCAGCGGCCCCCAGGCCCATCGGGAGCGAGGGAAGAGGGACCCTGCTTCATCCCTGGTGGGAGTGGACTCAGGACCACACCAAGGCCCAGCAGGAGGGTCCTGGAGTGACCCACGCTAGGCCCAGCAGACGGCAAGGTGGTGTGTGTGGCCCCGAGCCCTTCGCGCCCCGTCCTGCCAGCCTTCTGGTCAGCAGTCTCTCCCGACCTCCACGGCAACCACTGACCCAGCCCCTGTCTCCCTGGACCTGCCAAATGGACACTTCAGGTGGAATCCTACACCACGTGGCTTCTGTTCTGGCTCCTCACTGGGCACCGCCATCTCGGCACCTGTGGCCTGCGTTGGCTGTTTCTTTGCAGGGCCCACCGAGCTCCGTCCTGTGGATGGCCAGGTGGGCTGTGCCCGGCCTGGGGACACGCTGTGGGCGAGCGCGATCCTCCTGAGTCAAGGAGTGGGATTCACAGGCCCCGCAGGTTACGGTGAAGACCCCGGAGAGCACGTGGGGACTCGGCTGGCCTAGGGCAGCTGCTGCAGACGCAGAGTGGCCAGGCTGGCCCCCAGGACCTCTGAGGCCACTCTGTGCAGATACTGGGGAAGCCTGGATGTCACCAAGGGGGCTGCTGGCCCGGACATCGAGGATGTGTCCCCAGTCATGCCCTCTGCCTCAGCTGCCAGCTGACCCACAGGTCTGCACCGGTCAGAGGCTGTGAGGTCACCCATGCTGGGGGCCTCCTGCAGGCCAGCTGCCACCCGGGCCCAGGCCGAGGCCTGTGGGGCCACCCTGAGGAAGCAGGGCGCCAGGAGAGGGCGCGAGGCTGTCCGAGCAGCACAGAGGAGCGGCCCCGGGTCCTGAGCGCAGACTCGGGGCTCTGCAGCCTCCGGACGCCCACACAGAGGGCCGCAGCGTCTCCGACCACTCGGCCCCGGTCCCGCTCTTCAGTGGAAGAGATGCTGCTCCGTGTGGACGCTGTGTCCCAGGTGACTGCCTTCAGAGCTCAGGGAGACGCGCGGGGGACAGCACCCGGGGGCCTGTGGCCAGCTGGGCGCCAGACGATGGCACTGCGCTCCCTGGAAGGATGGCGGTAAGTCCTGCTGGTGGGGGGGTGCTGGCTTGGGGTCGAGGGTTCCAGCCCGAGGGCCCTGGGCCGCCCAGCCATCGGGTGTCTTCCCACAACTCGGCAGGGGGTGGTTCATTCGACCCCAGCCTGGCCGGCCACCACTGCGGCATCGGGGGCCGGAGAAGGCCAGCAGGGCCCTGAACACGGAGCTGCAATACCAACACGCCCAGGGAGCGCGTCCCAGCGACAGTCCTGGGTGGCCGTGGTTCGCCGCTGTCCCCAAGGCTGAGTCGGGCCTTTCTGCTCGCTGTGCTTACCGACTGCTTCTGTATTATTTAAAAAGTGACTTTTTGTTTTGTTTTAGCTAAAAGTGACACAAGCTTATCAAGAAGGATTTGGCCACACAGAGATTCAGGAAATGGGGGGAGACGTTCACAATGCCTGAGTTCCAGGAGATAAGGGGACACTGTGCATCATCATGAAAGGGCAGCTGTCCAGCCCAGAAGGGGCAAAGTATGTGGGCAGGCAACGGAAAGAAAATGGCCAGACGTGTCCAGGCTCACTCGAATGGGGCAGCAGGGGTCTGCTGCCCTTGACGTCAAACTGCAAAGCTCCCTGCAGCCATGGGCCACAGGCCCTCCAGGAGGCGCTGGACAGCGGCCCTGGGCACAGCAGGCAGCACTGACCATCACGGCAGCCAAGCCTCAGCAGCCTCTCTCCAGCCGCTCTGCGCTCTGGCTGGGAAGGGGATGGCGCCCTCTGCTGCCCGGCCGCAACACAGCGCTTCCGCAGGGCGTGGAAGCCACGCGGGTCCCCGGGGGACACTGGGATCCAGGTAACTTCAGGAGGAAGTAAACTCGTGACTGTCTTTGAGAGAGAGGAAGAGACACAGGCTGAATGTGAGGGGCAGACGGTGTGAGGACCGGCTCCAGGGTCCAGGGCAGTCACTTTCTAGGTCAGGACCTTTCAATACGCTGACCTGAGGGCAGAGGCAGGCCTGGCTCTCCTGAGAAGGGTCAGCCCCCTGGAGTAGTCCCCAGAGAAGGACAGGCCGCAGCCCACTGACCCGGCCAGTGCCATCTGCACAAGAGGAAGGCCCCGGGGCATTGTGTTGAGGAAATAATGCAGGAAACGGGTCTGGAGCCCTCGGCCCTCACGCACGCTGCAGGCGAAGCCAGAACCACCCAGGGTCCGAGGGGCTGAGTGGGGCAGGCAGAGCCAGGACCCCAGCAAGCAGGGGCTCAGCACCAGAGCCCCCCGACAGCAGCCACACTCCATGCAGGACGAAGGGGAAGTCCCAGGGCCTCTGCTCCCAGCCACGGCCACAGAGCAGCACCACCCGCACGTCCCCGAGCGGGCCTCCCTGTGGTGCCCCTCACTTCAGGTGTACTTCAGTGACAGTGCCCGGCTTGCCTTCTAGACGGGAAGCCCTCTGCCCAGCGCAGCCTCCTGGGCCTAACCATCCCCCGGGAAGAGAGGTGGGTACTGGCTCTGCGGACCACCGGGCCAGACCGTGCGCACACGGGGACGGGTTCCACTCCAGTTGTCGGGTGGCAACTCTCCTGTGTCCATCCTGACAGGTCGAGGACAGCAAGTCCCTCACAAGAAGCCACCGGCTTTGTCCCCACCTCACTTACCCAGCTCACTGTTATAGGCAGGTGACTCCCACATGCAGAACCCCTGGCCCCAGGGCCATGCGGGTGGGCCCTGAGCAAGCCCCCCGCTGGCACCAGACTGCAGCCTGCCCGTCTGGCTCTCGGGCACTTGCCGCTTACTTACTGGCCTTTGGTGGACTCTGGGGTTGCGGTTGGCCCCTGAGGTGTCTGCAAGCCCTTTCTGACATTACGCATGAAGTCCGTGCTCTTACGAACCTCTTCCTGGTAAAGCGTGGAGAGCGCCTCCTCTCTGCTGTCCCGTCCACGCCGTGGCCTCCCTTGCGTGTCTACTCCTGCATTGGTCCGTGCGCGTTGGCAGAGGCCCCCCACGCTGTCCCTCCCTGCCTTCCACGTCTCCAGACTGCACAGCCTGACCAGTCCTCACCTCTTTCCACAAACCCGGCACCGGGCTGCTTGCTCCATGGGGTGGTGGAGGCAGGAGGAGGAGAGGACGGGGCAGGACGGGCTCAGTGAAGCTAGAGACTGGCCCAGGGCCTGGCCTTGCCCTCGGCATCCCCTGAGCTGCTCTGGACAGGGGCTGGCTGGACGGCACTGAGGGGAGGCCAGCATGGCTCCAGGTCCCGGCCACGCCCGAGTGGCTTCCCCCAGAGGGGGCTCGTGCTTCTGCACAGCGGCTTCGCGGCCCAGCTCTGCGTCTGCAGCCCAAGCCAGAGTGCCCAGGCCCGGCCACTGGCCACAAGGCTGGGATGGAGCAGTGGCTGGGGGGCCGGGCTGGTGGCCCCTCGGCTGCACTGCGGGATCTTCTGCTTGTTTTTCTGGGAATCTTTTTCAGCTTTTCCTTACTGCCCCCCTCTGTTCTGCTAGGGGAGGGCAGGACGTCCGGTCACTCTGCCGTCTCTGATGTTGCTTTTGCAAGCCCAGCAGCAGGCTGGACCTTGGGCTCTAAGAACACATCTGGCTGGGGACAGTCTGAACGTGGGGAAGGGGTGGTTAGACCTTCAGAGCCAGGTCGAAAAGGACGGCAGCACAAGCCCCAGCCGCATCCCTGGGCCTGAAGACAACGAGGCCGCAGGGAGGGGACTTGGTCCCGAGAGTGGCCAGACCCCGCCACTCCCTTCCTCCACAGCTGGCAGATGAGCCCTGCCCCCGCGAGTCCTTCGGATGAGGAGTGGGTGTGTGCTGCACAGCTCCCCTGCAGAGGCCACAGGTCCTAGTGCTGAGCCAGTCACCCTAGCCTAGCGGTCAGACTGAGAGGTCCATGGGGAGGCCAAGGCTGGGCATGCCAGCCACCGATGTTTTTGTCTCACAGTCATAACTACGGGTCATTCAGAAACCAGAGGAGAGAGGTGACCCAGAATTGGGGACATTTGTTCTAGGTCCACGGTCCAGCTGTGGGGGACTTCCTTGTTCCTGGGGCTGTAACTGTCCCGAGAGCATTTGTAAATGTCCACAAAAGCACAGTTTGCTGAGACCACTGGTCGGTGCAGGGTGGAGTGCCTGGCTGGACGCCTCTCCCAGGAGCATCAGCATCTGGCAGTGGCCACAAAGAAAGGCCTCTCAGGATAACCCCCAAAGAAAAACAAACCACAGTCCAGCAGGAAGCCCAGGTCTCCAGGAAACAGGATCAACTCAGAGTGCCCAAGGGGAGCCTGCAGCAGGGACTCAGGGGCTGCCCCCTGGTGGCCCTGGGGCACTGGGCCCTGCAGCCTCTGCCCCTGCCCCACATAGAGGTGGCCCTGAAGCTTGGCCTCAGCAGTGGAAGGCCATGCTGACCTCATCCCAGGGAGTTCCTACCACCCTGTGAGGGAGGCACCTGGGGTCCCTGTGCGCCCCCTTTCTGAGTGCTCCACGCAGAGCCAGGCCTGCGGCCCCAGGAGCTGGACCGCCAGAGGGCGTGGCAGCCGTGCAGACACTGCCCGCCCCTCAGCCGAGGCAGGCAGCACCTGTGGCTCTGCAAACCCCGGGCTGCCAGGTCCTGGCAGGAAGGCCAGAGTGGGGGTCACATGAGCCCGGCTGGCCGCTGGGGAGAAGGCGGGAGGGGTGCTGCCGGCCTGTGGGGGTGGCCCCCTCGCAGGGGCCGCTGTGCAGTCACCTGCAGCCTTGCCGTCAGATGCCCAGGTGGGCCTTCCAGGGCCCCTCAGGGCCTCCGGGGCCAGAGGCGGCAAGGCCTTGGGAGGAGCTGCCCTGAGGGGACGCACCCGGGGCCGGCAGTGGAGGCCTCGTGTGGAAGGACCCATCGGCCAAGCTCCTCGCAGCAGTCACGGCAGCCCACAGGGCCTGAGCTGGGCCATGGCGCTGAGGCCCTGAAGGATGGACCATGGCCACACTGGCTCGCGCTGTGCATCTGCATGAAGCTCCTGCAGGCAGGGAGGGGACCAGGAGCACAAGCCACGGCTGGGCCACACAGCCCAGGTTTGAATCCCAGACATGGGCTCCCGCGCTGTGTGTCTGGGTGTCCTGCACAGCTCCTCGGAACCTCAGGCTGTCGGGAGGGAGGGACAGCGAAGACCCCTGGATGGGGGCTAGCTCCCCGCCCCATGGGGATAGGCTAGCAGGGTGTGGTGTGAGGCCTGGGGTGCAGAGGAGATGCCTGTGGAAGCCAGGCTCTGTGCGGGCACCTCCCTGGCTCCTCCGGGGCCTGGTGAGGGAGGCTGTCTGGGGCTGCTTGCCCACTAGCGTCCCCCTGGGCTGCGGCTGCAGGGATGGGCAGCCTGGCACTAGGCGGCAGAGGCTGGGTCAGGAGGGTTGGCACCCAGGCCAGCCCTGCCCAGGGACCCCTCAGCTCTCTGCCCAGCAAGCTGAGTCCACGCTGGCAATGGCTCTGCAGGCCCTGGGTGCCCAGCCCACATGTCCTGCTGGGTCCCTGTAGCACCTCCGGGGGCCTGGCTGGAGGGCCTCCTGCAGGAGAGCTACCCGGGCAGCGTGGCTGTCCCCCCAACGCCACAGGCTGCCACCGCAGGGCTCCCTGCCTGGTTCAGCAGACCCTCCCAGAGAGTGCTGGTGAGGAGGGACGCTGGGTGGGAAGGACCACCAGCCTTCACCCCAGAGGAGACAGGCGAGCTTCGAGGGGCCTGCAGGACGGTAGTAAGAGGACAGGACAGTTCACGTTGGCTGGGCTGCAGGTGCCCAGAGCTCGGCCAGGCACGCGTGGGTGTCCAGCAAGGGAGTTGTGGATGGCCTCACCCAGCCTGCCAGGACCTGGAGAGCCCGGGGCGGGGAGGGGCACTGGTCAGCCTGCCTGGACAACTGGGCTGTCACCTGCCCTCACCCGGGGACTCGCCTCAGGACTGTGGGGGTCAAGCCCCTCTGGGCCTCCCCGGCCACAGGAGCTGATTCCTTTAACAAATGCGTCTCCTCCGGGCGGTGTCTGGAGACCCTGCTGTAGCAGGACTGCAGGACTCCAGACCCGCTGGTCCAGCCCCTCAAACCTGCCTCCCTGTGTCCCCCAAGGGAGGAAGTCACAGCATCACCCCCTCCTTGGCTTACTTGTGCCCCGCAGTGGCAAGCTCAGGGAGGGTCCTGATATCAGGGGACAGGGCTTTGGAAGGCTCTGCTTGTCCCCTGGCAGCACAGGATGCCCATTCCAGACACGGCTCCCTCCAGTCCAGCAAAGCAGCTGTCCAAAGAGAGAGCACTGTGCTCTGCCACATCTCCCTGGGGGTCTGCTGCACAGGGCAGGGGTCCTGGCCAAGCCTCGTGTCCCACCACACTGTGCCTCAGGGCATGGCCTGCGGCACTCTGCAGGCCCTGGCCCCTCAGGGGGTGACCAAGTGCACACCCTGGCTAAGCCAGGTGCTCTGCTGCCTCTGTCCTCCCACCCCGCCACACGCCTGTCTGTCCACGTGTGTTGTCCCCTACTCTGGGGGGGTCCCCACTCCCAGGTCTTCCTCCAGAGGCTGTTTCAGCGTCTTCCTGCTGACCGGCTGGCCGTGGCCTCTGGCACCTTCTCCTCCACCCATCTCTCCTCCAGGAGGTTACAGCCTCCGCCAAGCAGCCCTCCGCCCCCAGGAAGGCCCCCTCCAAGCCTGGACTTCCAGGGGGACCCTTCCTGAAAACCCCGACCTGGAAGTCCCCAGGAAAAGGTCAGCTCTGAAAGGAAGAGCGGCTGAGCGAAGGTGGCAGAGGTGCGTGAGGAGCCCAGGTGCCCTGCGTGGGCAGCACCCTGCCCAGGGACTGCTGGTCAGGTCCCTTCCTAGGCCTCCCTGGGCCCCTCGGCACCCCGTGAGCTGTGCTGGGCCTTGGGGTGTCCATGTGGGAGATGAGCTGAGCAGGGCTGGGCGCGTGAGCCTGTCTGGAGGGACATCAGGACCCAGGAGACGGAGCTGTCTGCACCCTCCGTCCCTCACCAGCCCCCGAGTTATGGCAAGCAGGGTGCGTGGTCAGGAAGGGGCGTTCAGACCAGGGCGCCAGCACCATGGGCCAGGTCCCACAGCAGGGACCATCTCGCCAGGGGAGAAAGAAAAGGCTGCGTTAAGAGGCACGTCTGGGGTCTTTATAGCCACTTCAGACTACATAGAAATGGCCTTCATATCTGTCCTTGCTGGGAAGAGCTGGCCTGGGCCAGTCCAAGGCTGGCCATGTCTTCACTAGGCTGGCTGACCACCAATGTCAGGGACACATCCTACAAAACAGTCCCATGAAGGACACTCAGTACCTGTCATGGGACCACCAGAGCCCAGTGACACCAGAGCCCAGGACCCTGTCCTCGGCCCGGCCTAGCTGCCAGGGTATCAGAGTGTCTGCAGGACCAGCTGGTCAGCTCCTTCGGGGGCAGAGCCCCACCTGTCTAAGAGGCCCGCGGGAACCAGGACTCAGGGTGGGGCACACAGAGAAGTCTGAATCACCGGTCCACCCAGGAGTGGCTACCGCATCTGACCGCTGCTCTGCATGGGCCTGGAGTGAGGACTGCTGGGCCTTGGGACAAGGGTCTGGTGCAGAAGTCGGGGTCAGGGTGAGGGGAGCTGACAGACTCTGAGCTGGGATGTGGGGAGGGGACGGCCACAGTGCCAAGGTAGGGCCACAGTGGACAAGGCTCTGGGTTTGGAAGTCCTGTCTGTGGATGCTGCTCCTGGCGAGGTGACCTGGGCTGCAACCTGAGGGCGGCAGAGCACCCAGTGCTGCAGGAGCACTGCAGCCGGGAGGGCAGAGGAGGGCAGGGCCAGCTGCCAGGAGAGGGACAGGCAGGCCGGCCATTAGGAGGGACCCAGGTACAGCTCGGGTGGGCACCCCTGGAACACACCAGGCCAACGCAGGAGAGCCGGTCACTGGCTCCCACAGACACTGCCGAAGCCCACTGCCATCGTCACTCACGAGTACCAGGAAGGCCAGAGGCCTCTGCCACACAGGTGAGGGCATCTACAACAGCACATGCCGCGTGGCCACGTGTCCCTTGGCTGCCCACGGGCAGGTCCGGGGTACGGCCCTGCACCTGGAGGTGTCCTCCTGGCCTCGCTTTCGCCTGCAACAGCAAGACTGAGATGGCTCAGGTCTCCATGTCATGACCAAAGGCTGACGCTGAACACTGGTCTTCAGGGGACCGTGGACCCACTGGGGCCAGCGCACTCCTTACAGTCCCTCAGAAGGGTGGACACTGGGCACCCACCACTTCCTCCCACTGCAGGACAGGGGTAGAAACGCCACCACCTTCCCCTGCTTCCCACGAGGATGCGGCTCAGCAGCTAAGAGCAGGAGGAGGTGCCTGGTCTCATGCACTCCCGGGGGGCCAGGGAAGCAGAGCCCCAGGCAGAGGACCCCGAGCTATCTGCTGCCGCCCGTGGTCCCACCTTTCCTTAGTCCTACCCTCTGCAACCCCCTCAGTGAGCTCTGAGCCCCTCCATCGACGAGATCTTGCAGGTCACTTCCATGCCTAACTCTGTATTCTCCCTGACCACCCAGCAGCAGCTGCACCAGCACACCCACCTGTGTTCACACTCCCAACCTGGCCATGGCCAGCTCCTC
This sequence comes from Urocitellus parryii, assembly GCF_045843805.1. Taxonomy (NCBI): domain Eukaryota; kingdom Metazoa; phylum Chordata; class Mammalia; order Rodentia; family Sciuridae; genus Urocitellus; species Urocitellus parryii. Next base: position 282,690,625 of record NC_135531.1, read on the forward strand.
AGCCCTCCCCTGGGGCTCACCGGGCCCTTCCCAGCACCCCCCTGGGCTGGTGGACTCACCTGGCCTTCCCCAGCTGTCCCCTGGGCTGGTGCCCTGGGGCCCACTCAGCCCTCCCCAGCCATCCCCTGGTCTGGTGCCCTGGGGCTCATCCGGCCCTCTCCAGCTGTCCCTGGGGTGGTGGGCTCACCTGGCCTTCTCCAGTTGTCCCCTGGGCACCGGGCTTACCGGGTCCTCTTCAGCTGTCCCTGGGCTGGTGCCCTGGGGCTCACCTGTCCCTCCCGAGCTGTCTCTGGGCTGGTGCCCGGGGGCTCACCCGCCCTCCCAGTCCTCCCTGGGCTGGTGCCCTGGGGCCCACCCCCCACCTGGTCCTCTCCAGCTGTCCCCTGGGCTGGTGCCCGGGGGCTCACCCGCCCTCCCAGCCCTGACAGGCTGGCTCTGCTGGGTTCACCTGGTCCCATGGCTTTTAAGTTGTACAGGGTCCTGACCCCATGCTGGGGCTGGCCTGGGCCTCTCCCTAGGCTGCAGCGGCTCCTCTTGAGAGGATGATATCTGTGTGCGGAGAGCAGTGCTGGGGACGCCTGAGCTCTGGGGACACACATGTCACTAGGTGAGCGTGCCAGAGAAAACCATCTGGCAGGAACTGAAAGCCAGGGTGTGGAAGGGAACCACTCGCCCAGCCTCAGAGGGGACACGTCCACCGAGGACAATCCCCAGCGTGGCCAGCCCTGGATGCAGCCAGGGGTCAGGATTTCCCCCCAGCGTGGCCAGCCCTGGATGCAGCCGGGGGTCAGGATTTCCACTCAGAAGACCCTCAGGTGTGAAACGTGAAGTGTTCTATCACAAAACAAAGTTTAGTTAAGATTTCAAAACCATTAAGAAAACGGTGCACGCCAAGGAGCACCTGACCCAAGATGGGACGTGACTTGCCTCCCGGGCCTCTTGGGTGGAGGTGGCCAGGGTGCGGCCTCACCACTCCTGGGGCAGGTTTAGAGCTGAGGCTCTCCAGCCTGTGGGCTTCGGGTGGGACGCCCAGTGCCATGGAGAGGGTGTCACTGGGGGAACTGCAGCCCCTGGGGAGGGGGCGGGGCCTGCAAACAGGCTTCACCATCATGACCCAGTGTCCTGCCTTCCAACGGGGAGGCCCACTGTCCCAGGCCACAGGTGTCCCTCTCTCAACGGGCTTTCCTTGGTGAAGTCCCACGTGGTGCGGGTGGTGTCTGCTGAGGCGCCTGCTGGCTTCTGGTCTGCATCTGCTGGGAGCGGGCCTTCAGTGCCCGGCTTCCTGTACACTCAGAGGGGACCCCTAAGCCACTCACCTGATTCTGATTGGCCAGGGCTGCTCCCACCGTCCTCCTTCAGCAGGCACAGAAGCACAGGAGTGGTGGTGCTCTCCAGCCCTCCACCAGGCTCCGCCCTGCAGACCTGCCCACGAGCCCAGGGTGTGCTTTCCTACAGCAGAGCAGCTCCAATACGCCCAGCCAGCTAGAAGCTCAGGGATTCTGAGCCCATTAGCGGCCAGGAGCTTGTACAGAAAGGACAGTACAAGGGCGTCTCCTGTTTGGCTGCGGAGCCCCAAGCTTGGGCGGTGCACCTGGTACCCAAGTCTGCTCCTGCCACAGTGCCTGTCGGGTCCAGGCAGCCATCCCCACAGCTGGATGCTGAGTGGGCAGCACATGGTACTCTGCCCTGGGGCCAGGGCAAGGGAGTCCTGCTCTTCGAGGTGGACAAAAGGAACCGTGTGTTACGTCCCCTAAGCAGCTCCATGTTCTTAACCATCTGGTTCCACAATGTAACAGAGACCAGGAAGGGACTCGGGGAGACACAGAGCCGCCCACACATGCAGCTCCATGCAGGCCGCGGCCCCCGCGCTGGGTGATGGCTGCCTCCTTCCTGGGCTTCAGAGCACGAGATCCCCCAGGGAAGGGAGGCCTGAAACATGTGCCCGCCTTATCCCGGGCTGTGTCTAAGGACTCTAAGTGTTTTGTGAAAACAGCCCCTGTACCCTGCCGAAGTGAGGGGTGGGGCATCCGCGGCCACCTCTTCAGGGCTCCCCAGTGGAGAGAGACTGGACTGTCTGACGGCCTTCCTCTGCCCGACATACGCACGAAACACCTAAGACGGAGCAGATGGGCTTCCTCAGCACTGCGAGCTGCACACGCCACGCTGCAGCAGGGGACGGCACAGGTCAACGCACATGCCTGTGGCCTCCCGCAGGCCAGGTCCACTCCGCTCCTGTGCAGGGCTGACCACAGGCAGCCCTCCTGGCTCTGAGGCACTGCCACCCACCACTCAGGCCCAGCGCAAGCACTGGCAACACCAAGAAGGTACAGCCCGTCTCCCTCTCCCTCCTCACCTGAAGGGGCTCTCAAGTGCTCAGACCAAGACACACTCCAGGCCTGGCCCCATGCCTGGCCACTCTCTCGTCTAATGACCCAAACAGTGGCCACTTAAATCTGGACCCAGCACAAAAGCCACCAGCAAACTTTTCAACCTTAAGGAGTGCAAGAAGACAGTGGGAGGAGGGAGGAAGGAGGGAGGGAGGAGGGGGAGGGAGGGCAGCATGCGTCCCCAGCGTGCTCCACAGCAGGGAGGCCAACAGGACTTCCTCCATCAGGAAATGTCCTCTTCTGCCCAGTACTGAAGCCACTGAGCACCTGAACTGTTCCCACTGCAACTAAGGACTTCCACTTTAAATTGCATTTGACTTTAACCAACTTAAAGGCACATCACACGGGGTGACGGCTACTGGCAGGACCCAGCGGAGCTCAGGAGCCAAGCGGCAGAGTCACGTAGGAGTCACAGCTGGACGCCTGACCAGCTAGGCTGGGCGCTTCCGAGTGCCAGCAGAGGTGAGCAATGAGGTGACTCTCACTGCTCTCGTCACAGCCACCAACGCGGGGCGACCCAGCGCCCTGTTCTCCGCTCCGGCTAGGCTCAAATCCCCTGCAGGAGAGTTGGGCAGCCAGCAGGAGGGTCTCCTCCACCTCTGAGAGCTGACCGCTCTCCTCCTCCCTTTCACTTGCTCTGGCGCAGACTTAAAAGGAGAACAGACCCTCAGAGACGCTGTCCCACCCCGGGGGACGCGCATGTGCGACAGACAGGCGTGTGCAGACGCGGAGGGGACTCCACAGCAACAGCTTTATTTCTTCAAGTCAGAGGAACAGCGTGCCACTGTGGCTGACGGAGCTGGGCGGACACCTTGACAGCAAATGACGCTCCTCCCCCCGTGACAATCACGGTGACTTCAGAACACAGCCAGAAGGCCCGAGGCCTGGCAAGGGAAGTTGTTTCCCAAACTCCACAGGCCGCACTGGGTGGGCTGCATTTGCTGGGTCCTCCGCGCAGCTCACCGCCATCTGCATCCCGCAGCTGCACAGCTCTGTGGGGTCTGTGAGAGGGACGGGACAGAAGCATCCTCGTGCCGTGACAGCCCGGTGGGCGCCGCTCACTTCAGCCAGATCCACTTGTCGCCCACGTCGGCGTTGTACCCGGGGCGGTACCTGCGGCCTGGCAGCTGGGGAGGAAGAAGTGGCCGGTGTCAGAGTGCAGAGTGCGCCCTGCACTCCCCAGCCACTCTGCCTGAGGGAGGGCTGCGGGATGCTGCCCCCCTGCAGGCCTGCCACCTGAGGCGGGGACCTGGACAGTCAGCACCCCCCCCCGGGTTCCTACAGACACCAGGAGGGTGTCACTGGGGGAAACGATGCAGGAGGGGGCAGGGCCTGCGAACAGGCTTCCCCATCATGACCCGAACACCCACTGACAGCCAGCAACGGACCGGACCGTGGGCAGGAGCAGCGCCAGCCGCCACCCAACCTGTGAAAGGCCTGGTCCAGGCTGCTGTACCGCTGCGCTGCCCAGATGTGTGACCGGCGTGGGTGTTAGCCTCTCCTGAGGAGGCCCACCAGGCTCCCGGCCCCTCTGCCTCACGTGGGGGTGACAGAAGGAGCTTCCAAACCTGCATGGGGCCCCTAGACTCTGGCGAGGGCCTCCTGCTCTCAAATAGAGCTCCGGGCAGTGGCGTCTATGCCGGATCCGCTTGCCCAGGACTCGGGTCAGCATCCCACCACCAGCCTCTCCGTTCACACAGGGCAGAGCACACGCGGCCGGGAAAGGAGAGGGAGACCCGGGCCTCCTGGCCACCGCGCGAGGAGGAGCGCACCGGGCAGTGGGGGCTGTCCCCAGCCTGCAGGCTGGACCTCGGGGGCAACGAGGCGTTCACCCACAGCCCTGTTCAGAGTCCTCCTGGAGGACACTCAGTGCTGGTGTCACACACAGGGACACAGGGACCCAGAGACGGACCCCAGTGGAGCTCCTGTAAACAGGGAGCGCAGAGGAGACAGGACTGAACATAGCTGCACGCAGGAAAGGGCTGCGTCAGGGACGGCGGGTCTGCCTTCTCTGGGCCTCTGAGGGACGTGGGGATTCTGGTCAGCTCCTGTTTCCATCACTACGTGTACACAGATGAGCTCTGCTCCGAATGCTGTCGTTAATTGTAAGAAATAACATCATGGAGACCTCTGACCATTTCCTCAGTGTGCTATTTCCATAAGACTTCTATTATGTTCTCCACAAGTCAGGATCACAGTCAATTTCAAGAGAAATATTTCCATTGTCAACGTCAAGTTTCAAAAAGCCACCCTCTGTCTGCCACACAGTCTTAGTGTCTGTGTACAAGCAGGCCACCTGTTGCTGGGATGCTCACTGGGATGCACACCACGGCAGTGCAGTCCCCAGTGTTCACCCCTCAACTGGCACCAGCCGTGAACGGCAGGAGGGCTCCCAAGCACCTGCTCACACGCTGGGGACAGCAAGCCCCTCCCAGCGCCCACAGACAGTTGTGTGTCCAGACAGTGACGCTCTGGACCTCCAGGCCATGCTGAGCCCCCACTCAGGTCAGCACGTCCTCACACACGGGTCACCAGCAGTGGCGAGCAAACCCACCCTGCTGTGCTGATTTCCTATGTGGGTAACTGAGGTGACAGACTGATGCCAGCTGCTGGGTTCTGCAGAGCAGGACGAAGGCAGGCAGACCCGTCTCCTCCAGCCCTGCTCTAGCTGAGATCTGGACTCTGACTTCATAACCAGATTCCCAGGGGAGCTCTGGGCTGAACGGCACGAGGACATTCCGACCACCATGGGCGGTGGTCTTCCTCTACAGGTTCGGTAACTCTCCTGGTGCCCACTGCTGACTGCAGGTGAATCCACTGTGGTGAAGTCCCTAAGGGCCAGACCACAGTGTCAGCACAACGGAGGTATTAAAGAGAGCTCTGTGGTAAAGGAGGATTTGAGACTGAGGATGAAACAACTTGAGATAGTTAAGAAATAAAAAATAGCAGGTCAGAAAGCAGAAGACTCTGCCGTCCTGGCCACCGCCTCGGCCCTTGGATCCACGGGAGGAGCTCGGCCTCTCAGCAGCCCCTGGCCTCACTGGCGGGAAGGGACCAAGTCAGGGAGACAAAGACCACAAAGCCGCTCTGTGCGGAACTGAAAAGTGGCTTGATTTCATGCTGGACAGTGGCTGTGGAGAGCGGGCCTGCTGACAGGTGCTCAGGCTCCAAGCAAGAACTGGGAGGTCACGGATGGAAGCCTGTTAACAAGTACTGCTGGGATCCCAGGTCCTCCTGCTCTTCTGAGTGCCACCCGGGGTGAAATCCCGGATCCCCAGGCACAGTGGCCAGGCACGGGGCAGTCACCTGGAAGCTGACAGGCACTGAGAGCCTCTAGCACTCCAGCCAGACCAGTGGCAGGACTGGTCAAGAATGCCAAGGTCCCAGGACCCATGAAGACACAAAACAAAACCACCCCCATGAAAACCCGAGCTGCCTCGTCCTCTGCAGCAGTCTCTGGCTGCTCACCTGTGCCCACGTCAGTCGGCAGAGCAGGAAACGCTCCCCACCCAGTACGACTGCTGCAGCGGCAGGCCAGGGGCTGTGCACCGCCCAGGCACCTGCATGCTGACCACGCCTCTGCAAGTGGGAGGGACAGGCGCCTCCTTGTGGCCACAACACGGTGCCCAGCACACAGCAGGTGCCCGTGGTACTCAACAGTCACTGCTGTGAGCGCCAGCCCCTGCCTCTGCCAGGTCCTGCTTCCCCCGAGACCACCTCGAAACACAGCCCCTTCCAAGCCCCCTGCCAGCTCTACAAGCCAGGGCACCAGACTGAGCTGTGCACCTGGCCCAGGCACCCACACGGGAGGGGGCTGAAGCCGTCCTGGAAATACGCCCAGGGTTATGTCTCCTGCCCTCATGATCAAAGCCACTCCTCCTACTGGGAAAGTCTTGGGCCACCGCCCTGTACCTTCACCTGCACTGTCACCTCCAATAACTTTTCTGAGCCTAACTCTGTTGTCCACCCTCTAGGATTCACTCCCAGGTCTCCCAGAGCCGGCGAGGCGTTCAAAACAGCCCTGGAATCCTCCCTCGCCCCAGTCCACCGTCCTGAGCACCTTTCCTAACTCTCCCCCGCACGCTGGCCACGCCCTTGCTTGGCACGGCAGGGACATGCTCTGGCGGTGCTTAGGAAGCCTCTCACACCACCCGCAGCAGCACCAGCATGCTCCGCTGGCCCACTGCCCTCCCCTTTACACACCACCAGGTGGCCACCAAGCAGCCCCATGCCCTCAGGCCAGCAGTCCTGCCCTCAGCTGCCCCTGACCTTCTCCTGCTGGGCCAACTTCACTTCTCCTGTGAGAATCCTGAGGGTCAAGACCCCAGGCCCTGGGACCACACCACACCTCCTCCCTCACACCATGCCATGCCCACGGCTGCCCTGCCTCCTGCCCAGCAGGTCTGCAGGGACGGGTGTGCCTGCATCTGTGTCCCCATGCAGCGTCCAGGCTCCAGGTGAGTGCGCAGAGAGGCAGGGCTCGTGCTGGCAGGCTTGAAGGCCTAGGAGCTGTCCTGCGGGGACAAGCAGTGAAGGGGCCAGGGCCTGAGGACTGAGCGGGTAAGCAGAAAAAGCAAGCTCCTGGGAGAACCACTCCCCGTGCAGCCAGCCCCAGGGCAGCAGCCCCTTCCAGAGGCCGCCCGATGCAGATCACTGCACCAAACAGAGGGGTCCAAGTTCAAGCAAAGGCAAGACCTGCAGAGCCCAAGCAATGGGTTGGTGGGAACCTTCTGAGACTCGGGCCTCAGGGCCTCGACTCCGCCACCACAGAGCAGTGGGAGGTCTAGGTCCCCACGCTGCGCTCCCTGGGCTCCCACTGAAGGCCAGGAGAGACAGCTGCAGCTTCCGCCTGCCAGGCAAGGGTGGCCCACTCACCCCAACCGCCACGTTCTGCTGGCATTCAGTCCCCCAGCCACGACGCCAGCAGGTGGAGGAACCTGAGGCTCTGAGTCCCATCAATGCCATCTCTGCGTCCTGGTCCTGCATGGCCACACTGCTGGGGTGCGGGCACCAGGCCCTTACCTCCCTGGACAGCCTATCTGAACTGTCCACTTGAGTGTGCAGCGATTGGGAAAAGGCGGCTTCCGCGGCCCAGCGTGGCGGCCTGGTGCCACGGCTCCGAAGTGGCGCCAGCTGCTTCCAGACACTCTGGCCACCACGTGATTCTGCCACCTTGGAAATGGTGCTGACACAAGAGTGTGAACACTGTAGAAAGCCCAGCAGCTGGACCTGCCCTGCGTGTGCACCAGTGGCTGCCAACAAGGGGACGAGAAACTTCAACCTGGAGTCAGCGAGGTCCTGAGGTGGGGCCACGGGAAGGCTCCCACCAGCCCACGCACGCACGCTGCACCACCAAGAAAGCAGTGAGTCCTTCTCCTGCGCAGCATCCCTGAACCCCTGCACCCCTCTGGAGAGGAGCTTGGAGGTCTTATAAAACGAGCAGTGATTGGCACTGGCGTGGCCCCTGCCCTTCTGCTGGGCCCAGAGATGAGGCCCTAGGCCCCATCCCACCCGCTGCCCGGTCTCTCTCTCATACCTCCTGCACACCAACCAGTGGCATCTGCTCTTTCCTTACACACACTCAGGAGGTCTTGGCTTTTAAAAACAATAAAATGACAAGCTAGTAAAAGGTGGCTGCAGATCCCCGTGCTCTCCTGAGACCGTCCCCACGGTCTGTGATGACCCAGTCGTCACAGCAGCATCCTGCATGGGCCTGCTGGCTGCGACCCTCCTGTAGTGCCTGGGACGGGAGCTGCGCTCTGCACACACCTCCACAGGTCGGCCCCTGCCCAGCACTCGGTGAGCTGGTCCTCCTTGGCAGCCTCAGGTGGGCAGGCAGCTCCGGGGCCACCAGACCTGATAGCTGGGGCAAGCCCTGCCGGACGCTGGTGGCAGCAGCAGTACTGCTCCTCTGGGCAGGCCAGGAGAGGCGTGCCAGTGCAGCGAGGCCTGGGGAGCGTGAGGCTGCAGGGGCAGAAGCGACCCTCCTGTGACTGCTGAGCAAGCACGGTGTGAAAGGCAGCCTGCTCAGTCAGAACCAGGCCCACACCCTGGAACCTCCTGGCAACGGCAGGTCACTAGGCCAAGCTGCGCAGGAGTTGGCGAGCCTGTCCCCCACCAGCCGGGACTTTTCCCAACACCTGCAGGCTCTGCTCGGGGCGGTCTCGCTACACTCCTGCAGCAGGAAGTGGGACTGACGGCTTCCTCTTGTGACAAGCTCACTCCCAACCTGCTCGGGCTCGGGCTCGGGCTCGGGCTCAGCTGGCCCAGCCTTCATGGGCTCCTGCGCTGGTCAGTTGGCAGAACTAAACCAGTCAGTGGGATACCCACGTTGAGCACACCCAGCCCCAGAGAACCCTCGCCCACGTCCACTGTCACCAAGAGCCACCTCCCTTCTCTGAAAGCCAGAGTAGCCACTCAGTGGACTCCAGTGCTGTCTGTGAGTAAGCACTGCCCGGGTGAGGAAAGCAGCCACGCCAGGCCTGGGCCGCTCCCCCAGCTTCCCCACCCACCCTGAAGCCCACCGTCTGCGTAGTTTTGAAAACCTGAGAGGCAAGAACAGACCTGGCTGCACAAAGAGGGGCGCCTGGGGGAAGGAGGACACTGGCCTCGGGCCACGTTCAGGCCTCAGCGTCTAAACCAGAACTGGGGAGATGCTCCCAACCTTTCCCAACCTCCACCCTGGCCCTGTCACGTCCAACACACACGGCTGCAAGGGAGGCCTTGGTGGGCCCACAGCCTGAGAGCACCAGTCCTCTCTGCAGCCCACAGGCCCTCCTGGCCTTGCCTGGATGCCCTCGGCATGCTCCTGGGCAGGAGGCTCTACCGGGCAGGAGGCTCTCCTGCTCGCAGACTGACTGCCCGCCTGCTCCCTGCCCGAGGTGGGCTGCTGCCCGTGTCTGGCCTGGTCTCAGATGCCTCCTGCGTACTGCTCATCCCTGCTGCCCACGAGGATGCAGGCTCCTGGACAAGGCCTGTTGCACCCCGATATCACCCCATGCTGGAGACCTGTCAGACACCTGCCGAGGGGTGAGAGACTGAAGGGGGAGCTCAAGATGGCCATGCTGGGGGCTGCGCCTGGGGCTTGGCTGAGCGCCAGGTGGCTGTCCTCCCAGTCGCTCCACGATCCTAGGCACAGAACCTAGGGAAGGGCGGCCAGAGCTGGCTCAAGACGCAGGACGAGCAATGGACACGGCACTTGGGACACACTCACACCAAGGCCAGGCGGTATCTGAGCACCCTGCGTGTGACGGGCTCCTACATTCTACCGGCCAGTCCTCCTCAGGAGGCGATGCCCAGGGCAGAGGCCCCACAAAGAGGAGCCAAGACTCCAGAGTCCCATAACGTGGGAAAATGAGCCTCCAAGGGTAAGAGCCAGGAAAACCAAGCAGGACAAAGTGAAGGAGCCTGGGGACCACAGGCGGACACAGACCACGCAGGAATGCAGGTTCAACACCAGCAGCAGAAGCCTGAGCCAGGAGCAGGTCTTGCAAACACTGCCATAAACAAAGTCCAACCAAGACCTATCTTGTTTGTTCAGCTACAAAACTCCCAGGGACAAAAAAAGTCGGAAAGATCTCAAAGAGATAGCAAGCTTCTCAAGAGAAACGCAATGGACCGAGTTATGAAATACTGAAAGTTTGTAAATGCTGCAAAAAATAGCACTGTGGGAGTCTACACCCAATGCACGTATTCTTCAAGAATCAGAGTCTCCTTCCTCCCAAGTTCAGTCCTAAAGTGACTCTGCCCAGCTAGGGCTGGGGCGGACGGTGGTAATCTTGGCAGGCCAGCATGGCAGCTGAGATGGCACGCTTGTCACACATTAGGATCGATCCAGCAAGGAAACACCACACCAAGGATGGAACCAGGCTTCCCACTCTGAGACGGTGGCACAGGCACTGGGAGAACCCTGCAGGGTCACAATGGAGCAGAGACGCTGGGCTGGACACACTGTTCCCAGCAGACACAGGTAACTGCAGCTGAGTGGACAGGAGCCTGGGGTGCGGGGCGGTCCATGGTGACACAGACACATTAAGGAACAAACCAGTGCAGTAGGAGAAAGGTTTCCTCAGACTGGACACTACCTAGAGCCACAGGAGGAAAGACAGACCTGGAAAAGCCGAAGAGCGCGGCAACCACCTTGTTAACAACCAACGCAATCAGAATCCAAGGGCTGCTCCAACGGCCAACGCAATCCAGAATCCAAGGGCTGCTCCAACGACCGAGCGAAGCCTCAGGGAGAACTCCTGCACAGCCTCGAAGTGCCCAGGGTGCACTGGCCACCAAAGGCCACTGGGTGACCTCACAGTGAGGATGCCACTCTCAAGGGAGGCGAGAAGTTCGCCAACAGTCCCACAGGGAGAAGGAAAACCACCCTAACCACGGGAAACAGCCAATAAAACCAAACGGAGAGATGTTCAAAATACAGTCCCGGGGTCCTCCTGAGTGTCAAGGCCTTGAACATTGGGCAAAGCCCCAGGAACTAGTGCAGACCAAGGAGACCAGGAGCCAGGCCTGGCAGGGTCTCTGCTTGAGCCACAGCACTGGCCTGGAGAGCTGACCAGGTCTGTGGCAGGTGGCCCAGCACGCAGCACAGGCATGTGCCTGCTCTAATGGACCAGGACGGCTGCTGGCTGGTGAGGGGACGCGTCTGTGCCTGTGAGGAGGACACATTCAAACAGAGTTCTCCAGCCTCAGTGCCCATCAGAGAGGACGAAGCTCTCGTCCATGGGGTGACTGACCAGGGAGGAGGTGTGACGCAGGGGTGGCACTCTGCCAACTGGGCAGTGTGGTTTGGAAAAAGCTAATTTTCTATTCTTGTTTGATGCTCCAAAATAAAAGAAAATGAAGACCAACTAAAGGCCATTTTAAATAAATGTGAGAATCTGTTATCTGCAAAGGATTCTCCAGGCCGAAGGCCAGCGATCCTGAACAGAAGCAGGTGCCAGGCAGGTGTGAGCCACAGCAAGGCAAAGACACAGGCTGAGCATCACATCAACCCCGACTGCACCGGAGCATGGCTGAGGGCTGGAAGGGCACAGACCGAGGACACAGGTCCGAGCAGCGCTGCAAAGTCAGGAGAACCACAGGCGCCATGGGACTCCAGGCAGCCAGAGAGGAGCGCCCGCCTCTCCAGGTCAGTCACTGCCAGCTGTGAGGAGGACGAGGACCAGCAGGCAACAGAAGGGGTGAGGGCGGGAGGACAGCTTCATCCAGAGAGGGACAACAGCATCAACAGGTAAGAAAACCATGAGAGCAAGACAAGCTATTTACAGATTTATCAAGAACTGCATTAAATCTGAACAACGTTCAGGCTGACAAAAGACTTAAAAACACCTACAAGCTTTTTATAAGGTACTTACATTAAATATAAACACACAGAGAAGCTGAAATTACAGGGTGTAGAAAAAGCTACCCAATAAACATCAATTAAAGAAGCTTGGAAGCCACGTGAACATCAAATGAAGAAAGCTTTAAAGTCGGAGTGGCCGCTAGGCGACCAGGAGCTGCCCAGCGCCCACAGGGCAGCTTGGCCGACACCACGCCCCAGGAACAGCTCCCAGGCCAGTAAGACGGAAGCCGGAGAGCTGAGGGCAGGCGCGGCCTGCAGTGAGCACAGCTTCTCCTCATGGTGGCAGGTGGAAGGAGCCCGAGGAGGAAGCTGCAGGTCCACACAGCCTGCTTAGGAGGAGCGGCGCAGGCACCCTGCAGGGCGCCAGGACAGCAGGAGCAGCAGCAGGGCCACGGCGTGCAGGCAGGGTCTGTGGGGCCACACGTCTCCCCAAGTCTACACTGGAAGAAGTCACGTCAGAACAACCCAAAGAATTCACGAAAAAGAAAGTGATGGGCTGGAGATGCATGGATCAGAGTAGAGCACGTGCCTGGCATGCATAGGCCCTGGGTTCAAGGGTCCATTCCCCAGAAAAACAGGCACGGAGCCAAGTAAGTGCCTCAAGGGAGGTGGCACACACCCTCCGCGCCTCGGGGGACCTGCAGCACCCACCTGAAATCACAGCAGTGCAGAAGCGACCCTCTCCAAACCCATCACGGGTCCCCTGCTCAGCTCAGAGTGCAGACCCCACTACGATCCCGCACACATTGCCAGTAGCCAACGACCAGAGCAGCCCCGGCTCCCCTGTTGGCCCCTGTCCCTCCCTCAGAGTCTGGCTGGGGATGACTCTCCATGCCAACGGGGATACACAATCCACTGGAAGGCGTGGAAATCACAGACAGTATGAGTGGGATGGGCTGGCCCCCAACTTCCTGCCCACGTCAGGCCCGGTGCTCCCACTGGTTGGAGGCCCTTGTGTAGAAACGTGAGCCTCATGATTCACAGACGGACATGAGAGTTGAGGTGACAGCAGAGAGGAGATGGTGGCGCAGGAACAGAGGACGTGTGTGCATCAAGATAGCTGTATGCCAGGAGGCCAGGGCCACCAGAACACGACTACTCCTGCCTCCACCTGAGGACCCCAGTAGGACTGCAGAAGGGCAAGGCAGCAAGCCACTCTTCAGAGGAGTGACGTGGTGTCTGCGGCCACCACCACCCCAGCCTGGCTGGCCCTCAGGCTTTCTACTCACCTCTCTGAAGGCTCGGAAGACCCGGTCACTCTGGTGAGCCCCAATGGTGATCTCCGGGAGATAGACAGGGATGGTCGTGTAATTCAGCACCTCCAACTTGTCCTGAACCCTGCAAGACAAGACCAACAGGGATCACGCCAAGCCACCAAGAGGAGTGTCACAGAGCACGAGTGTCACACGGCAGGCACTGATGTTTTCACAGCATCTGCACAGGAGCTCGTGGCCTCACCACAGGGGTTCCCTCCCACGCAGCCATCCCAGGCACAGCCTCTCTGCCAAGACCTTGGGGCTGTGTCACCCCAAGAACCCAAGGGAGCCTCTAAAAAGCCTCAGGGCTGGCAGACGATGGCCTTTTGGAAACATTTAAAAAGGAGCCTTGGTGTGCTTTGTACACAGGGCAGCCGGACAGAGCTGCCAGTGGACGGCACCCCAGCGCTCTGTTCTGCGTGAATGTGTCCTGAGACAAGATCCGGGAAGAACTGGGCCCTGCAGCTCACCAGCCGGCAGGCGGGGCTGTCTGTGTGCCAACCGTCTGCAGGCAAAGTCCAGGCTGCATGCAGCTGGGGCGCAGGCACCCCGTGGCCTGGCCTGTGAAAGGTCTACTTCTCCCTTCCTGGGCACCAACAAACTCAAGTCATAGGGCACTCTCCTTGTTTCACCATGTAATTTTGCTGAATGCTAAAATCTTTATATTTTGTTATATAGGCCTATTTTAAACCAAGTTAAGTCTGAATATTACCACTATACTTGAAGTCCCCCCCTACAGGTTTAGAGCAGAGAGCGTAATTATTTTCAACAGCCACTTTTCCATGGGGAGCTATAAAAGCAGTGGAAGAACAGCTCAAGTGGAGACTGAACAAAGCTGACACTGGCCAGGCCCTGGACGAGTGACCCAGGCCTGCTATGTGAACCCCAGCTGGTTCCCACAGCAGAGACAGACCACCCAGTGGGGACACAGGGCCCCCAAGTGTCACTGCCACAGAGAACTAAAAACGGTAGCTGCAGTAGGCTGAGTACACGTGGTTGGCAGGCAGGGCCTGAGTGTCCTCATACAAACTGTCACTTGTACGCAATCCACAACCCAAAGGCCCAATGCCATTCCCAGTATTGATGCTGCCAGCCATGTCTGCTGGTGCCCCTCGATGCTCACGGGGAGTTCCACTTGGCTGGGCAAACGGCTACCACGTACACACTCAAAGGTAAGATCATTTTCTTAATTTTAATGTCAAGTTGATTTTCTCTGCCGAAAGATCAAATATTTTTAAAAACTCAGGCAAGTGACTTGGGAAGTCTGCAAGGGCACAAAGTGGCTGTGCTCTGGGCTGCCAGAAACGCAACCTGGGTGCTGCTGAGCCCTCAGAGCATAGGACCCTCCCTCCCAGCTGCGTGGGGCTTCCAGTTGTGCACATGCACCTCAGTGACAGGTAAGCACACAGCTCCTCACTGTTCACAGGTCCGACTCTTCTACACCTGTTACTGCATAACTTTCTAAAGCCATCTCACAATAAAAGATTCAAATAAAAACGAAGTTCACATAAACATTAACAAATACCACGGTGGCTAGAGTCTGATTTGGTTTTCTCCACAGTTGAAAACCCTAAGAAAAAGCTAAAAAATTTGGAAGGACTTACTGACCAGCAAACGTGGGGAGCACACAGAGCAACAGTGCCATCTACGTCCGACTTGGCAGAATTATAATTTGCACACCGCCCTGAGAATCTTCCAGAGAACGTGCTTCTCAGGATGCTGAAGACGAGGGGAGCCACACACGGCCGCTGCCCCGGCTCACGGGAACCAGGCAGCACTGGGTTCCAGGACCCGGGAAGGGCCAGGGTGCAGCCCCACTGAGCCCGAACCCTGCGCCTCTGCTGGCCTATGGTGCCACCAAGGAGCAAAGACACCAGGAGCCTCTCCAGATGCAGAGGAAAACAGGGAAGGGAAGCACAAGCACGGTGTGCACTTTAAAGACCAACATCTGACAGAATAACCCATCATCATAGGCGGAGCGTCCAAATTAAAAAGAAAAACTGCGTCAGTGTGGTTTGCAGTTATCAAAAGAAAAGAGTGAGACTGGAAGACAGAAAAGAATAAGATGGAAAATAAGATTTTATGGCTCAAACTGTGTCCCAATCACCAGAAAGTCCACTTTCTCCTAGGTCCCAGCCGACTCATCCCGCCCCCAGCATTCCGCAGGGAGACCGTACCTGCACGGGGGACCCCAAGCCTCTGCAGTGTGGGACGCCGGGCTGCAAAGCTGAAGGGCTCCAAGCTGGGGGCAGCTCGGAGAGGGAGGCCTGGGCTCTGGGAAGCAGGGAGACCAGGCAGAGGCCTGCACATGCGGCGCCCCGCTGGAACCACGTCCCCACAGGCCAGGCCCACTAGGCAGGCGCCAGTCGTGGGCCACAGAGGGAATCGCAGGGCCAGCAAGACCAAAGCCAGTCACCGCCCCTCAGCATGGGCACGCACAGCGGATCACACACCTACACCGTGGCTCGGGCGGAACCGTGGTGCTCTGGACTGGCCATTCAGCCGGTCTGGACAAAACATCTAGGATGATCATTGTAGAAACCAGTCACGATGTCCACTTCAGAAATGGTGATCAAAGGAAAAAAAGACAACACCATCGTAAAACGTCACGAGATGTCCAGGGGAGGACAAAGAATAGGGGAAAAGGAAAGGACCAGACCACAGCGAGCTGAACCAGGATGACTCACTGGGCGCTGTGGCGTATGAGACAGGCAATTACAGGATCCTTCTGTTTGATAAGCAGATGACCAAGTAACTACTAAAATAATGGTTTTAGGACATCAGTTTTAGGCATGGTAGAGAATCAAGATCAATAAGCATTTCAGAAAACATTTAGAAACTGACAAGGTACCGTCCGTCACTAGAGGGGCCAGCCAGACATCCCAAGGCTATGGCTTCAGGACAGCACCCCTCCTGTGGCCGGCTCACGCTCTGCCTGGCAGAATCAGCACCAGGCAACAGGGGCACACACGCCCACAGGCAGTCAGGAGAGCCAGGGAGAAAAGGAGAAAGCGACTCCACACAGGCTTGAGAGCGCGCCAGGACAAGCAGGCCACATCCAGGCAGAGGGGCAGGGCAGGCTCAGTGCAGGCCATGGCCGGGCAGACACCTCGGGTTCTGGGTCAACTCTAGAAAATGAAATCTGGATCTACAACCGGATGAGGACAAGCCACCAAAAGATTCTGGAAAGAAACAGCAGGTCTTGTGACATTTGTGTTGGACACTAGCCTGGTAAAGGCATGTACTGGACAGGTAGGAGAGCAAGATGCAGATGGGCACAGACCACAAAGCAGCAGAAGCAAGAGAGGCAGACAGGAACCACTCCAACGGGACACAGGACAGGTAGAGGCCAGGTCAGTGCAAGGAGGGCAAGATGGCGTCACCTGCCCAGGGCACCGGTAGCTCCGGCCCCTGCAGCACAAGCAAGAGGCTGACCCACAACTGCCCCTGGGCCCGCAGTCTCCAGGCCTGAGCCACAGAGCACATCTCCACGTACCTTGCAACAGAGTGCACATGATACAACTGCACATTCAGAGGGACGGTAGGACACTAAGGACAGCCACAGGAGGAGGGGCGGGAGGGGGGCTGGGAAGACATACCTCGAGGGGCAGTGACCAGGGCACACAAACACGAGCATCTGGACAAGACGCACACCGGGGCTTCAGACACAGGAGGAGACGGACAGCTCAGCCATCGTCAGGAGCTGTTACTGCTGCACCGTCCTCACAAGGAAGGGCCAGTGCACTGCAAATCAACTACAGGCATCCAGGTAGCCCTGGGGGCCGTCCCGGGAGCCATCTCAGGGCTCTGTGGACACCCCAGCTGAGGGGACTCAAGTCCCTCACAGAGGAAGGCAGGAGTTGGCAGGAAGCCCGGACACATCCTCCCCCACACCACCACCAGCCCTGTGCACCTGGGGACGCCTCAGGTGGGGTGCAGACTAGCACAGTCCTCAGGCCACCCAGCTCAGGGACGACAGGGGACAAACTGCAATCGTCCAGGTGAAGGCTACAGAGTCCTGAGGCCACGCACTCAGGGTTAAGGGATAGCTCGCACATGTCCAGCAGTCACAGTGCCCAGCCACGTCTAGTCCACTGCCTGCTGCATCCCTGGGTATGGAGCCCAGGCAAGGACGGGCCAACTGCGACAGTGCCCAGTAGGTGCCAGCTTATGAAAACGTGGTGCTGGCCGCGCCAGGTCATTCAGCCGGGGGAGCTGGGCGGTGTTGTGAGGCAGCAGTGCCTCTGAGGGTGGCCTCGGGAGTGGCTCCAGGCGAACACCCTCGGTGGCTCAAGTCCAGCCCTGAGAGGGCGCGACGTGGACAGAGAACGCTCGGGGGTCAGGAAGCTGTGTTTACTTGGCTTAAGACAATTTTCAAGGGCAGTGAGTCCATGAAATGGACAACATACAAAACTCATACGGAGAGCGGTCTTGTTTTCTCTTCAGAAAATAGAGCTTAGCCTTTTACTTCTGTGCCAAAGTTTACAGATGAAAATACCAGGCACCACAGGTCAAGTTGTTAGGTACTAACTGGTAATGGGCAGTGACGTGTGGCCCAGTACCACGGCAGGTCACAGGCTTCTCTGGATTCCTTTGATGAACAATCCAGTACCTGGAACACGGCAGCAGGTGGGCCAGCCCCCGGGGTGAACAGGCGGAAGCAAGGGAGCCAACTAGGAAACCCGCCAAGAGGAGTGGCCAAGGGAGCTGGCTCCTGGCGGGGTCTGCCGAGGGCACCCTGAGGTCAGGACCTAGGCCACAGGTTTCTGTGGGAACTTCAGAAGGGACAGTTCGCCCCCGCAGGAGCACTAAGTTAATCTCCCCGTCGTTGACGGCAGCACCGTCATTAACCTGGGACTGGCTTGTGGAAGCAGCCCCCCGAGCAGGATGTCCTTGTGACAGTGAGGAGAGGACCTGCGAGGCTCAAGACCTCCCGGGGGCCTGGGGAGGAGAGAGCCGTGACTCGGGAGCCTGGACAGTGGGGCCAGTTCTCCCGGCAGACGCCAAACAGCAGCAGGCTTGGCCGCAGCGCTGCCCCCTGTGGCCTCCGCAGGAGAAGGGCCCGCCCCAGGCGCTCTGTGCCCGGGCCTCACTCCCCCCCACTGTGGCAAAGCTCTGCTGCCTGGCTTTGGGGTCCGATGGGGATTTCCCTTTGCTAGGGCACAAGGATGGACATTCGGAGTTTTAGCTCCCCACTCTCCTGTGCAGAGCGACAGGTCCCAGGACCACAGCCTGGAGGGACCTGCTGCATCTGCCTGCCTGTGGCCTCCCCACACCTGCTACACCAGCACCGTTCCCTTAACTGGGGGGCAGGTCTCACTGACAGTGACGAACACAGGACCAGTCTGATCTGACTCCTAAACACGACTGTGACCTGAACACCACTGAGCAGTGCTGGGAGCACAGGGACTCGGCAGACTCACTGGTACTTTCTGCCAGTGACCCTGCACCAGAGACACCGAGGGAAGCTCAGCTCAACCTCACGCCCAGCTCGGCCCTGCAGGGATCGGGACCCTTAGTTACATGTGCCCTGAGCCACCGACCCTCTGGAGCTCTCGAGAGGACTGCTTCACTCACCTCCCGCAGTCCTGCCACACAATCAAGATCAAGGGCCAATGACACAGCAGCACCAAGAAGGTGCTGCCACCAGGCACAGGGCCACCTCTGCAGCCACCTGAGGAGCCCAGCCTAATTCCCTCTTAAGATTGGGAGCCATCTTGTCACAAAGTCATGGAAAGTTAGTTTCTGCTTCACTATAAATTCCTGCGATTTCTAAACTTGCTTGGAATGCCTGCCCGTGCCTTGAACTCCCCCATGCCTGACCAGATAACAGCCCTCTCTGAAACCTCAGGGGGCCTCATAAACCTTGATGTGGGGATCTGAATCTGCTCCCTTCCTTGAACTATCATGCCACGTCCATCATTAGGCTGCTCTCTGCCTCTGTACCATGATTGTCAGAACCCCATTATCTCTGAGTTCTCAAGACACCCCCGCCTTTGCAACTTTTTGTGCTATAAAATCGTGTTCCTGGAGAGCTGGGGGCTGGTCTGCAGCCCGGGGTTTTCAGGAGAGACAGTCCTGGCCTGCTCCTGTGCACACAAATATAAGCTTGCTTTAATTTGATTTAAAATTAGAGTCAGTGGTCTTTTCTTCATGTCGGGGTTCAACACCACCGTCATGTCCCTCTGAGATCAAGGTGAGAGGACCATGCACCAAGGCCATCCCTGCCCCAGGTAGGCCCAGGAAAGCCAAGGGGAATGAGGCTGCCATGCTGAAGGGCAAGGTCTCTGAGAATGTGTTCTTGGGAGATGGCCAGAGATGACCCAGAAAGGCCCAGGTGGCAGCCAGGACTTCAAATGAAAAGCAGACCCCAAGTACCACGCACCCAGCTCAGCCCTACTGCTATGATTTAACTATTCACATTTATAAGTCATCAAAATCAACAGCACTTTCTTTACTAATTCCTGAGCTTTGCAGGAATTGTGGTCCTAAAAGTGATGAAGACAGCTGGCCGCAGATCTCCCTCCCAAGTGCGCTTCTGTGTGACTCCTGTGCCAAGGCCCTCGTGCAACAGACAGGCCTCCTGCCACCTGGAGTCCACCCACGGAGGCCAGAGCACGGCTGCGTCGAGGCCGTGAAGATGGCTGTGAGCCAGCAAGACGCTCAGTGCCCTGAGAGCCCATCCAAGGCTGCGGGAGCAGACCCTGGGGGCAGGAATGGCGTGGTCCACACAGGAGAAAGCGGGAGTCCCACATGTGCTGACCACCGCAGGAGGCCAGCGGGGAAGGCAAGAGGTCGCAGGACCAAGACCCAGACTCTGGGCACCCAGGGCTCGCTCCCGCCTCAGAGCCTCTCCACCTGCTGCCCCTGCGCTGGCCGATGCGTGGGGCCCAGTCCTGGCTCTGCTGAGGCCTCTGCAGGAGGGTTCTGCACAGTGACAGTGCCGGGGGCTGCCCAGCTCACATAGCCCCACCCCTCCTCAGAGCCTCCAGGACCCAGCACAGCTGTTTCTGTGTCCCCACAGGAGACAGCTCTGCGTTGATGCCACATGCCCTGAACCTGGAACAGTGCCCAGCGCAGAGCGGAGCAGAATCTCTGCTGAATTAATGTCGACAGCCAAATAAGTAGCGACCCAACCAGGCACCCAAGAGCTGCCTGGAAGGAAAGAGGAAATCAATACACGCGGTACTGGCTGGCGCCACTAACGCCTCACTTGAGCCCTGAACCCTGGTGGCGGACCAGACCCAGGCACTGCACTTGGAGGCAGCGCTGCCCCTGCTCCCCGCCCACAGGGGCACTCACAGCAGCCGCAGGTTGTGGAAGGTGCGGTCGTCCTGGCTGAGCCACGGCCCCTTGTCGTACTTGAGGTATTCGATGTCCTCCACCACCTGGGAGAGGAAGAGCCCAATTTAAAGGGAGAGCCACTGCGGAAGTCTGCACGCAACCACACCGTAACCTCCAAGTGCCTGTCAGAAGGGTCACCCTGAGGTGAAGGGGACACAGGGGACGCCCTTCAGGAGGCCTGAGCACTGCCTCCCAGGAGGGCCCACCCAGCGCTCCAGGTGGGGTGTGCAGGACCACCTCACAGGCGGGGAGGGAGGGGCACCCAGAGGAGGACAAGGCCAGGGAGCAGCCCGCCTCGTGACAGACCTCCCTTTCCCCCACAGGCTCCTTCTGGAAGGCAGGGCCGACTCACAAATGACAGGAGAACCCACATCAACACACTCCCAGGACTTGGCTGGCACCTCCTGCCCTAGACACCTCCCTGACGGGCACCTCCACAGCAACCCTTGCACGCCATTATCTCCCAAACACGCCTGACTCAGCACCACCTTCAAGTTTCAAGAGTTTGGGCTGGCGTGCCATGGACTGGCGGCCATAACTGCTGGTGGTGCCTGTAATTCCAGCCACACAGGAGGGCGGAGCAGGAGGATCACAGGTTCAAAATCAGCTTCACAATTTAGGGAGACCCTGTGTACCCACAGGGCTACCCCCCCCCCCGCCCCAGAAAGGGAAAAAAAACAAACTTTGTGCATTCAACAATGGCCTTCGACAACAACGCAGTCTTGGAGTCAGAGCTGTCATTCTCCTAAGATGCGTGCCACTGAAATATTCTAACACAGGTATAAAAATAATGTGAAAATACACAATCAGCACTACAAAAAGAGCTCGGGAAAGCACGACTCCCACTATCCCAGCAGCAGAGCTGCTAGGACAGAGGCTCCGTCTCTCTGGGGACACTGCTCTTGGGGAGAGCCGCCCAGCCCCTTCCCTTCCCTTCCCTCCCGCACAGGGAGGAACCCAGCAGGGCTGCTACTCAGTGTCCACTCTGCCAGCTCCTCTGCCAGGACAGCAGTCTGCAGCCTGCATGTGGTCCCACAATTCCTATGCCCGCCTTGCTGGTCTCCTGGTGATGTAGGTGTGACACAGGACACAGAATGGACGCTCAAATGCTTCAATACCATTCAAAAACTAACCCATTTCCTCCACTTCATTTTTTGTTACCCTTCAGGACGTGGCTTTGCCAAACTGCGACCCCCACACGGCCTGTTTCCGGCCTCGCCCACCGTGGCCGCACAACGGCACATGCACACGCTTCTGCATCTGGAAGGGCAAGCGTCCTGAATGATTCTGCTTCACAAGTTTTTGGTTATCCCCATGAAGTTCCTGAAAACCACTGAGACTGGCAGGGAGCTCACAGACGCAGACCCGGGAAAGCAGCTTCTAGGAGTGACCAACTGCCCCCGATGAGGCCGGCTTTCAGCCTCACCAGGGTTTAACACAGACACCGAGGCTGGCAACCAAGGTTCTGCATCTTCACCGCCCACCATTTTAAGATCATAAAGCTGTTTTTTAAAAAAGTCAAAATGTCACAGCCACAAGAGGTGATGGGCTGGCTAGATGCTGCTTCTGGACCACGAAACACTGATGGGCACAAAGACAGTGGAATGGAACTGGGTAGATGAGCCTCGAGAACGGCACCCGGGAACCACAGGGAGGGGGACTCACCATGCTACACGTCTGCTCACCTTTTCCGCATCCTCAGCCTCCCGCGCACTGTAGACCAAGACCTCACACTTCTCACTGCAGGGAAAAGCAGAAATTCCACATGAGCCTTCCCGGGCCGCAGTGCACACGTGCGCCAACACAGGCCACACACATCTCCTGCTCCACTAACACTCTGTGGCCCTGACCAGGCACCGGGCTGGGGCTGTCCTGCCGCGCAGCAGAGCAGTAGCAACGTGCCATGGCCTGGCGGCCGTAACTGCTGGTCTTTGCCCTGGCTCCACTCCCTGGACTGTGATGCCCAAGGCGTGGTGCATGGGCCACCACCGCCACACCCACACTGGCCACAGCTCTGGTTATAGGAGAGGACAATGTGGCCAGGCCTCACCAAACACGGCACCAAGGGCAATAGGCAGAGGCTGTGGGGTGCAGAATGTCTGAGCTGCTGGAATTCAAAACCCAGGGACACAGGAAACTCCCAGGAGAACCAGACCAAACCACACAGATGGTAGCAGCTCCCCAGGCCCCTGGTCCTCAGTCCTTCATCTGGACACTGGATAATCAACGGCTCAACTCTGTCTCAAAAAGAAGGGGCAGAGTTCACTGCTGCCGGCACCGCCTCCCCCCACAGATCTCACTGGCCATCTAGTGGCCTTGGCTGTCCTGCCTTGGATGCTTGAAAACCCGCAAGCTGACATGACACAGGTGGGCCTCACCCTGCAAAGGAGCTGCCTCTGTCCACCTCCAGAGCAGCTGTGCGGACTGGCAGGCCATTTGGTAAGCCAGACCAGGAGGCCCACTACAGTGCCCTCACCGCCCAGCATGGCAGATGCTGGACACTCTTCAGTCAGAAAACCCCCAACTACCACTGTTGCAAAGCACCCTGAGATTCTAAAGCACAAATGACGTAGAAACCTTAGGCTGAGACCTATTTGTCCTGAAATTTTATTTGAAATAGTCAAATTTCATAGCAAATTTCTGAGAGAAGACCATTAGGTCCCAGTCCTTCCCAGAGCTGCAGCATGTCACTGGTCTACACTTCAGTGCTTAAAGTAACGCACACTGCACAGAGGACTTCAGGACCTTATCCTCCTAAACTTGACAAATGACACATAAGTTATGTGGCTGTCTAGGAAGAATTCACGTAACAATGAACAGAGACTGCATCTGTCCACATGCTTGCAGCTTACTGAATCTGTGGAGCAGGAGAGGTCGTAACCAGAATGTCTAAACAATGTATGGTATGACACAGTCACGCAGAAAACCCCACAAACCAACGACACACAGAAACCTCACACATGTGCCTACACTGTCTACGCACAGTGCCCCCGAGCACAGGGCTCCACCCAGCCCTGCAGCAGGCGGGCCCTGGAGAGGGTGCCTGCACACCGACCACAGAGCAGTCTTTACAGTCCTGTCATGGTTTGCCCCATACCCCGGGAGCGAGGATTCGCAAAGCAACCGTCCAGCGTGGGCTTGGACAGCACCAGAGGGAGGCGGGATCGCACAGAATGAAGAGGGGGGCAAGTGAGCATCCTTGCTGCCCATCAGAAGCAGCTCCATGCAGCACGGTGCCACCAGCTCTGCCAACAGAACCAGCCATCCTCAGGGCGTCTCTGATGCCTACTTGTCCCTTGTAAACAGAGAGACCACACAACAGACCTGGGAATTTAATAAGGTTATACTACAGAAAAAGAGGCCTAAGGACCCCGGGAAGGCGGCTCGCTGTACCCCTAGATCTTCAGACTCCAGTGCCCCCCGGGCAGTCAGGGAAGCTGCCCCCCCGGGGTGAGGTATAGCCCAGCACAGCCAGGGAGTAGCAGTGGCCTTGAAGGTCCACATGGAAAGGCTCAATCAGAGAACAGCGCCCCTCAAGGCACTCACACAGCCACTGCCCCTGCCAAGAGGTGGGGACACTGGCACCCAGTGGTCTGTAGAGCTGCAGGAGACCAGCTCTGGTCATCACGGTTTCTGATGAAAGGACGGGCTGTGTGTGAAAGACAAGAGGACAGGATGCTGCAGAAAAAGACGGGGATCCGCCCCAGGCTGACATCCAGCTCAATAGGTAGGGTGGGCGGGCTGCGGGCCTGGGCAGCAGCAGTGTCCCAGCAAGGCTGGCTTGCAGGGCTCTGAGACACATGTCCTCAGAAGCTACCCAGACTGCACAACCCAGAAACGGCTCCTGGGGCTCTGCCCAGCAAGCCACGGCCAGACCTGAGGTAACCTGAGGTGAATGTCTGAGCTTTCTGCTCCACACGCAGGTCCCATCACCATGGGGACACCAGGACACCATGTGGAGGAGGCGGCAGAGTTCCAGCACCTCGGAATGTGGGACCTCAGGAGCGACACTCCCGTGCAGCCCAAGCCCACAGCGCACCAGGGCACCAGGGCAGGGCGCTCAGAACCACTGCTCACGTCTCTGCCCACCAGCAGCCTGCAGGACCACCCCTAGACAACACCAGACCCCTGGAGCTCCCTGCCATGGTGTCTTGGTGGTCAAAGGTCAGGAGGAGACTCTGGACAGAAATTCTGGGGTCACTGTCTCTGCTCATGCGGCTCACACAGCTCTGCATACTCCCCTGGGCACAGATGGGCAAACAGCCTTTTTTTTTTTTTTTGGCACCTCTGGTCTTGAAAACGGAGAACAGGCTGAGGAAGAACAGCTCCGTGACCTCAGCACCACCTGACAGCGGGACACTCTCAGTTCAAACACGAAGCCTCTTTCCAAAATTACTACACTTTGTTTAATTCACAATTTTCGATTACTTTGAAATTTTAAACATGAGCTTAAGTTTTTAGGTATCAAAAGAAGGTTAAGTTTTGAAGAATTGTGAAACCTAGAAGTACACTGTCCTACTGAAAACCTTTAATAAAAGCCTTATTCAAACCACCCAGCTTAACTGGACCTGAGTGACAGCAGTAACATGGACACCAAGGACCCCAGGAAGACAAGCGAGAGTGTGGACAGAAAGATGCCTCTCCCAGCCCAGCTTTCCAAAGGGAAGAGGAAGGAGGTCTGGCTCCCCTTCGGTGCCAGCCCTCTGGAGATGGGAGTGGGAAGCACCCAGAGACTTGCCCCCCCCACTTCTTGTGGCCACACCCAGCAGGAGGCCAAGTGCTTCGAGCAGCCCTCCTAGGTGGACAGGAATGTTCAGTTGTCACCTGAAGTGAAAACACATGAGCCCTCCAGTGCTAAACCCTGACACGGACTGGGTATTTCTTTGTGCCCCACAAAATTTTAAGAATGAAACAAATCATCTCACAAAGATCAACTGCAATGTCTCCTACAATGTTTGCTCAAAAACACCGGACGCTCAGACAACCCCCAGCCCGGCCCTGAGCCAGAGCCCACTCCCGGGCTGCGGGGTGAGGACCGATTCGTGAAAGAGCAGCGCTGCTCCTGCAGTCGGCGCAAGCTTGGCTCACCTCATCTCGGGGAGGAAGGTTTTCTTATAGGCATTCTCGATGTCCTGGAGGTAGGCAGAGGTGATCTTCATTTCATGTGGCTAAACAAAAGCAGAAAATTCACACAGGGACATTCTGACGTTGTTCTTTAACCTGTGCACGTGTACAGTGCAAACCACTGAGTGGTGTGGAGGCTTGCAGAGTCCCAGGGGAGGCCCAGCAGGACCTTCCTGCACAGGCTCTGGAAGCCCCTTAGAGGCTGTGCTGTTGCACTTGGGCCCAAGTACAGGCAACAAAGGTCACAGTCACCATGGAGGCCGCTCGCCTCACCCCAGCTTGCCCTCAGCACCCGCTCTTTGTCGCAGACCCTCTCTTGGTCTCTCCACACCTCCCTTCTTACCACCCCCATGCTCCCTATCTCTCGCCTCCATTATCATCTGAAGTCAATTATATTCTTTTCTTTAATATTGTTTTTAGTTATAGGTGGACACAATATCTTTATTTTATATTTATGTGGTGCTGAGGTTCGAACCCAGTGCCCATGCAGGCTAGGTGAGGGCTCTACCTCTGAGCCCCAGCCCCGTATTAATCCTTGAATACAATCACGAGGGGCCAGGTTGGAACCCAGGGGCTAAGCTGAGCTCTCTTTCTGCACTTCTCTCCTACTTGTGCCTCTGCTTCTGTCTGACGCATTCCCGTCCTGTTACCAAGGGCCTGCCAGGAGAGCGCGTGCCCACTGAGTGAGGAACTCGCCCGCACTGCCCACACACAGCTGTCCACTGCGCTGGTGAATACTTGTCGGGGGAGGGGGAGAAAGCATTAAGCCTACTGTTTTGACTTCACAAAATGATAAAAATATCCTAAACTGGCTGATGGTGTAGTTGCCAAGATTTGGTGACTGCTAAAAATCATTGAGTTACACCTTAAATTGGGTGAATTTTAAGAAGTATAAATTATACCTCAGTAAAGCTGTTTAAAAAAGAAAAAGAAGAAAACATTAAAATCACTCTGGAGCATCTCTGGAGTGCCCGCAGCCCAGCACCAGCCAGGCCTGGGACCACAGGACCAGCTGCACCCTCATGGCTCTGTCCACAAAGGGGCCACTCCCTCAGGAAAGCTGCTGTCACCGGGCAGGAGCTCCCAGAGCCAGCCTGCAGGAGGCACCCAGCACTAGAGGAGTGCGGGGGAGCCCACACTGGCTATGGCCCAGAGTGAAAGACCACCCGTGATGTGACCAAAACCCCAGCCCCATACACACAAAGAAATGTGAACCACAAACGCCGGCCAGCATCCGGTGACCAGGACCAGCTGTCCTGGGGCAGGGAAGGGGCTATTTCCAAAGGCCCAAGGTACAGGCACAGCCTGCACCGAGAGACAGGACACAGGCCTCTGCTACCATCTCTCTGGCCCGAGGTCTCCGAGTGTCTCGCTCAGTGCTCGTTTCAGCTGATGACATCATCCATCTGACACTTTACTTGGGAAAAAAACTGATACCTCTAATTTTGACTTCAGAATTATTTCCAAAATGTTGTTGTCTAAGATAACAATATAGTTACCTTGAGAATTTGGAATACATGCCCTAGATTTTCTCAATGAATGTTAGCAGGGGAAGTGTCATCTTATTCCACTGGCAAACGATCAAACATTGTCAACTTGCAGGTCCCTCCTTTTGCCGCCTGAGGGCATGTCCCCAGTCTAAGTCACTGATCATACCAGGAGCAGCCTCTCAGGCAGCTTGAGGCACAGAGAGGATGAGCAGGGACACTGCAAGTCTCACACATGCTTGACCTGAGATGAGGAGTCAGTCTCCCAGGCCACCAGGGACAGCAAAGGACAACAGGAGCCTCCGCTCCCCCACAGGAGCCTGCCATTCAGAAGGGACCGCTGAACCCCACACAATGGACAGCCCTGGAACACAGGCTGCCGCCACCTGCATCCTCCTCACACACCAAAGAGATCACATGTCCCTACTGCAGCACTGGCCAGAAAGGCCCCAGGACAGCAGTGCCCACCCAGCACCCTCCACCTTGCCTGCAGGGCTCCTGGGAGCCACCTGAGACCCAGCCCAAAGGGCAGAGAGCAACCTTCTACTCTCCTAGAAACAAGAAGGAGTTAAAAGAGGGAGGGGCTCAATTCAAGAGCAATAGGAAGGCCCGCCCCCCCCACCACCACCACCACGGGGACAGCCAGGGTGGCCCAGGAACAACAGGGGCCTGGGCAGCACTGGGGAAGGCAGCTCCCTCCGGAAACAGCACCAGGCTGGGCCCAGCCTCCTCACCCATATGGGCACCTTCTTCAGCTGTGACCTGCTTGGTGTTAGTCACCCCAGTGAGGACCGCCAGAACCCCACGTGGCCTTGAGAGAGCAACATGGGCTCCACAGGCCGACCTACATCTCCCTTCTTCTGGATCCGACTCTGAACCTCCGGCACAGGCACATCCACGTAGATCACCAGGTGGGGAGGCAGGTACTCGCAGGCCGTGATCTTCTTTACCTCGTTGTAGTGGTCCACACCTGGCACAAGAGAGGCCACTGTCACTGGCCCTCGACAGGCCTCTGCACACACCCCTCCTTGAGTAAAGGACAGAGCTCACGTCATCCTCAGGCCTTGTGCCAACCGTACACTCCTAAGTCAGCTGAAGCCATTGAGCACGCCCTCACAGGCAGATGGCCACAGGGCCACGGGCACTGCACACAGCAGCACTGCACTCAGAGCAGCCACCGAGCCCGTGTCCCTTCCACCTGGTGTCTAACGCTGGAACCATCAGGTGTCCTCAGCTCAGACAATGTCCAGCACGGATTCACACTGCGACCTAACGGCACCCCAGGGACAGAGCCAGCATGCTCCCACTGCCTCACCTGCCGGGCAGGAGGGCAGCACACGTGTGGATAGGAGGGTGACAGGTGCCTGCTGTGTGTGCAGGGCTCCAGAGCAATGCACTAAGGCCTGGCCTTCTCCACAGCCAGCAACGCAGCTGAGGCGGGACGATCCCACCAAGGCGTCACAGAGTGCCCCACTGGCCAGCCCCACAAGACAGCCACGGTGCTGAGGAGAGCTGGTGCTGTTCAGAGCACTCTGCCCAGGGACGTCACACACCGGCCACACCAATCACCACTCGGTGTGTGGAGTGAAGCCACCACCTTCACCCACAGTGTCAAGGAACCCTCGCCTCTGCAGGCGCTGCCATGGAGGAACCTTCCAGAAGTCACAGCAGGTGATCAGGTAAGGACCACTGAGAGACAATTACTTAGCTTAAAAGAAAACACTCCTCCTGGAAACTCACTCTGGATGCACTCTGGGGATGGGCCCTGGCCCAAGGCCAGCGAGGACATGGCTGGAGGAAGGACAAGGACCCTGGAGGAGGAGAAGTGGCTCTCCCACTGTTGGTGACATTCCCCTGCCCTGCCCACTCTGCCCAGTCCCACTCCCTCCTGACTCTTCAGCATCCCGTTTCTCAGGTGACTCACGTGGCGTGGACCCTTTAACAGGGCTCCACCTCCCTGGCCAGGGCACAGGTCTGGTCTCAGCTGTCCCCACTGCACAGCTGCTCCCAAGACAAACGTGCCCGGCGCGCTGTGCCCTGCATCCTCCTCTCACAGACCCACCGCCACTCTCCCACTTTGCTCCACAATGCCACCACCAGCCTGCCAGTGTCCTTCCTCCCTGTCTCAGCCCAGCCTCCTCCAATCTGGGCACCGGTCCACTCCCCTCACCACATGCACCGTCCACCCCTGCCACCTCTCCACACTCACATCTGACCAACCCTCCAGTGGCTCTGCAGCCGTCACCAGCCCCCTCACCCTAACCAGGTGCCAGCCCTGCTGCTCCAGTACCCCTCCACAGCAGTCCCCGAGGCCTGCTGCCCACTGGGTGGCTCCTGTCTGTGGGGTCCCCTGGAGGCAGGCCCCCTGTGGAGGAAATTCCCTGTCTCCCCGCAGGCCAGACACCTCCGGTGTGCTTCGCTGCACAGCAGCCTGGGGACACTGGACTGCGGCCCCCCCAGACTGTGCTGCTCTGAGCCCCACCCACCCCCAGGATTGTGAGTCCTGTGTTGTGCCCCTTCATGTCCTAAACACCAAGACAGAGCTGGGCACACGGCGGCACTCCAGAAGGCCGTTCATCAACACCACGCTTAAGCTGACCTCCGCACTCTAGCTCCCTGCTGCGCCAGAGTGGGCAGGGCAGGGGAATGCTGGGGTGCCAGCACAGGTGGGGAGTGGGCAGACTGACCACATGGTCTGGTCAAAGAACTGCCCAACACTCTCCCAGCCACAGAGGTTCCGACCCCACCCTGACTCAAGTCAGTCTTCCCTCACAGAGGTCATGACCCCTCATCTGCTACTGTCAATGCCCCACACGATGCCACTGCCCCTGAAAACATGGAGCAGCAACACGTCAGAGAGGGGAAAGGACTGTGGTGACCACCAGGACGCTGAGGGGCAGGCTGAGGAAATGGCCCCTGCCCACGCCTCAGGAAGCAATGGGGACTGGCGTGCTCAGCACAGGTAAGCCTGCAGGCCCAGGGCTGGAGCGCTCTGGAGGAGGGTCAGCAGCGTGGGTCAGCTGTGTGCTCTCAAGTGCCCGGGACTCCACAGGAGGAAGGGGGTGGGCAGCTCAGTCGCTCCTGTCTGTGAGGCGCATTCCACAGTGGCATCAGGCTAGGCCACGGCCTTTCCCCGAGGATGCTGCGGACCCAGGGCAGCCATGGCAGAGCCCACGCGTGCCAGGGAGGGGTCTGGGACTCACACTGCTTGCGGATGAAGCCCTGGTTGTACATGGCCTCCAGGAAGACAAAGTCGCTGAAGATGGAGCGCTCCAGGACCACACCTTGTCCTGTGGAGAACAGGGCAGCGGGACTCAGACAGCAGGCAGGAAGGAAGTCCTACCCACCGTCAGGTCATTTTAGAAATGGGGAAAAAAACACAATTCCATTTCCAAGCCAATGTAGTCAAAGGAACAAAGTCAAATTCATAAGAAAAAAAAAACATTTTCAAAAACTACTCCGTTCCGTTCCAGTGACCTTCCATCTCCACGGACACTCCATCAGCCACCCAGAGGCGCCCCACAAACATGGGGAGTCTGTTTCTAACCAAGCCCCTGCACCTCGCTGTGCCCAGCAGTCTGCTGCTGTCCCAAGTCCCTCCCTCATACCCACACCCCACTCGTCCCAGCCTTCTCCAAACACCCCCAAACACAACCACTGTGCACTGCCTCTGCTGGCACTTCCTGATCCTGCCTGGCCCCGTCCCCGACAGCAGAGGGACACTTCCACCTGCCACATGGATCACTCCTGCACCAACCCTCCCACTGGCCTCCTCTCTCCCTCAGGAAAACTTGGTCTCTGCCATGGCCCTCAAGACCCAGCCAACTCAGCTAGGCTACTTCTTTGACGCCCCCTCTCCTGATTCTCAGCCTCACTGCTGCCACACTGTCAC
Source organism: Urocitellus parryii (assembly GCF_045843805.1). Taxonomy (NCBI): domain Eukaryota; kingdom Metazoa; phylum Chordata; class Mammalia; order Rodentia; family Sciuridae; genus Urocitellus; species Urocitellus parryii. The sequence continues at coordinate 282,721,467 of NC_135531.1, forward strand.
AATGGTCCCAAGGGTCACTCACACTGCTCAAGGCACAAGGCCCTTGCAATCAGCCCTGCTGGGACTGGGCAGAGCCCTCCCTCCCCTTCCCCTCTAGAAGAGAGAGCCCCAGCGCCCTGGCCCTTCTGTAGAGCCTCTGCCCTCCACGCCCTCACTCCCTGGCACCCTGCCTCCGCCTCTGGTCACCACCCACCTGCTCACTCAGAAGCCTCCTCCCTGTGGAACCAGGCTCCTGGACAGGCCTTGCATTCGTGTTCAACGTAAAGATGAACACAGCACACAAGGAAACAGGCCAGTTTCCACTCAACAAGTAAAAGATTTTAATTTTAAGAAATGGGTAATCAGAAAATAGGGTGAAGTGTGCTTCAAAATGAAAGTGGAGTGGCCCAAACACCAGTGTCACATCCAAGCTACTGCCCAGCAGTGAGAGTTGGGCACCATCCTGGTAGAGATGTCTAAAAGGTAGGCTGCACAACACACACGTTCGTAGGAGCAACACGCACCTGGGCTCTGCCTGCCTGACTGTACAGCCCCCACCTGCGTGGACCGCGGGACCCTGCATGTTCTGCCTGCCCCCCAGTTCTAACTTCCCCCGGGCTCTGTGTGGATCAGCCAGCTCCAGCCCTGCAGAACCACCCGGTGCTGGCCGCTGTGCCTCTGCTTCCCTCAAGGCCCCTCTTCCCAACTGTGACTCTACTTCCTCCCAGCGGCCTCCGTGTCCCCACTGCCCTCCACCACTGTGGCGTGAAGCTCACTGCAGTACACAGGGAAGTACGCCCACCTCAGCAACAGAAACGGGACCTCAAGACACTTCTGCTCTTACTGGAAAGACAGGACTTGCCCCAGCACCTATATAGAAAAGCACTAGTGATGGGATTTCAAGGACTGGACCCCAAAGAGGACTGAGAAAGGTGGCCCAGCAGCCGGTGGCACACCTGTGCTCAGCAGGTGCTCCAGGGCGTCTGCGTACTGCAGGAGGCGGCTGGCGTACAGCCAGGACTGCAGGCGGTAGCTGTTGCCATCGTTGCTTTTCGGGTCGTCATAGAACTTCTCCAAGCTACAGTTGCCACTGAACTCCACGTCCAGGGGCCGCCCGTCCCCAGTGGTGCTGTCTGCGTAGTGGATCCCTGCTTCAGGAAAGTGCTTCAGGCCTGAGGGAGAAGTACTGGTGAAGTGCGACTGACCCCCACTCCCGCGGGGGGGTCGTGGGGACTGCAGGACACACAACCCGGTCTGAAGCCACCCGAGGAGCCAACCAGCCCCAGTTCTGCTGTGCGTCCTGGGGGACAGAGATGCTGCTGACAACACGCCCAGAGCGCGTCAGGGCTGAACAGCCATACTGTGCCCATAGAGAATGACCTCCCCAAACAGGAGTCCTCTGTGCACACAGGCAGCTGCCACTGGATGCCAGTGAAGGCACCGTGGAAAACTGGAAACGGGTTCTAATGACCGGCTGTGTGACACTGGCTTATCTCTGCTTTACAGCAGAGGCCATCACAGAGCCCACAGGACAGCTCACAGTACACGTGGTGCCTGCACTGCCCAGGCAAGTCCAGCTCCAGCTGGTAACTGGCATGGACAGGAGACACTATGATTCTCCAAACATATCAAATGTAAATGTAAGAGGCCTCCCCTGGCCCAGGGCCACCCCTGGATAGTACAGTGAGGTCAGCAGGAGACCATAGCTGTGTCTGGGAATCCCGCTACGCGTGGCAGTGGCGCGTACCTAGTTTCTCTGCTATTGCCTTGGCCAGCGTGCCTTTTCCAGAACAGATGTTGCCATCCACAGTGATCACTCTGCTGGATTCCGTCAGCTTCTTGGTTGTCCTTTCACCAAGCAGGAATGCCAAAGCCCCATACCGCAGCTCGCACTGTGCACTAGTGTGAAGCCGTCCCTGGAAGACACACCGTCCCACAGCACGTGACCCTTCAGCACTGCAGGCATCAGTAACTAACAGCACAAAAAACCCATCAACGGCAAAAATGCCAGCCCCAGCATCCTCCTCACCCCAGGGCGCACAGGGCCTGCCTACACCCTCCTCACATCAGGGCACACAGGGCCTGCCTACACCCACCCTCCTCACCCCAGGGCACACAGGGCCTGCCTATACCCACCCTCCTTACCCCAGGGCTGCACAGGCCCTGCCTACACCCACCCTCCTCACCCCAGGGCGCACAGGGCCAGAATGGAGCCTGCAGTATGCTTGCCATGTTCCATGAAAATGGAGGGCAGAAGGCTGGCAGGCGGGAGGGAGAAAGGCAAGAGGAAAGCGGCTGGGGAGATAGTGAGGGCACCTCCTCTTTCCAGGAAAGCATCTCTGGGCTCATCCCAAGCTGCAGCCTGGTCCCCTACACCTGTGAAAGCAGTTCCTAAAGGCCCCTGTGAGCTAGCAGACCTAAACCAAAGCACAACTTCCAACTCCAATCCATAAATCTGCTTTCACTCACAACAGGCCACGTCCCCTACCTAACAGCAAACACGAGTGTCCCTTTTGCTCCCCTCTTCCTTCCTCCAGCCCCACCACCACTCCGACTCCTGACCCTCCACCTCTGGCCAAAGTGTCACTTTGCTCCCCTGCTGCCCTGATTCTGCAGACATCCTCATGGCTCTCATGCACAGGGTGAGACACCTCACCTGCTGTCTCCAGCAACTTCCATCTGCCCTCCACACTGAAGCCAAAATAATTTCCCGCCAAATAAAAATACCAAGCAGCATGTGCCTTGGGTACAAGGACATTCTACACATCAGTAAGAGAGATGAAGGGTGACCTCGCAGCTTGCTCCTTTTGGCACTAGAGATTCGGCCCAGGGATCGCTTTACTCCTGAGCTGCACCCCCAGCCCTTCTTATTTTTTATTTTGAGACAGGGTCTCACTAAGTTGCCCAGACTGGCCTTGTACTTGTGCTCCTCCTGCCTCAGCCTTGAGTCAGCGAGACTACAGATCTGTCTACCACACCCAGCTGAACAGCTCATTTTTAAAGTGTTAGGTATGCAGATAACCATACATTCAAATGTCTGGAAGAGACAACAACAAAGGAGAAAATACTTTTTCATGCATCAAAATATTTTTTAGGACAAGACAATGAGTTCCCTCATAAACAGCTAATGGTGCTTAAATCTAGGCGACTGAGCCTAGCACCGGAAACCTGTCCTAAGGGGACACTCATCTGTGCAAAGAATCCCCTATAAGGATGCTTGATGAAATATTGTTCATAATGGCAAATGTAATTATCCAACAACAGAGGAGCTTAAAAATTTAAGGTATACCCTTACCACAAAATATTAACCACTTACTTAATAAAATAATGAAATACTTTATTATAAAAAATACAGGAGAATTTAAAATATTAAGAATAGCTGGGTGTGCCACTGCTACTCAGGAGGCTGAAGCAGGAGGATTACAAATTTGAAGCCAACTTAGTGAGACCCTGTCTCAATAAGGAAAGGGCTGGAGATATAGCTCAGTGAGAACATGCCCCCCAAGTCCAATCCCCAGTAGCACACCCCCAGAAAAAAATTTACATAAAACAGATGTTTTTCACACTTGATTCACTTGAATACTGAAGGATGGGGGGGGGGGGGGCACAGGTTGCAAAAAAGGCACAGTAACAACCCAGAGGCTGTGCAGGCATTCCTGCCTTGCGCAAGTCCTGCCAGCTGCTCTGGCTTCAGCCACTGGCTTTTTACCACTCTATTAAATGTATGCTTTTGTCTCCTTTGTCCTTTCACTTGTGATTCCCAGATGACAGATGCCTTGGCCATCTTTTCTTGTGCTTACCTGCCATCTACACATCTTTTGATATGCAAAAAGGTAGTGTCAAAAAGTCAGGCAGTATTCACACAACCCGGTAAGTCACAGGAACAAGAAGCCAACATGGACACAGCGGGCAACACATGCAGCAGTGACTACCCATGATTCCTCACACACCCCGGGAGGAGAGTCCAAATTGCCAACCTTGACACTCTACAGGGGAAGGAGCACAACCCTGCTCCATAAGCATGGCACAAAGGGGCTCCCTCCTAAGAACGCAGGGTGCAGGGGAAGAACAGCCTCACAGTGGAGAATCAGCCTCAGCACAGCAGTCAGTTGACCTACGTCAACATCAACCAACAGTCATATTCCTAGTGTGCTGGTGAGATGCCAGTAGCCCTTCACCTCTGCAGTCCTCTTCCCAGCCAAGTTCAACCATGACAAACCCTCCAGGTTTCGGAGAATCAAACACCTGCTTAGTACTTCTCAGAACCATCAAGGTTACCAGAAACAAGAGTCTGAGAAATCCACACAACCAAGGACACAGTAGATGTTACAGGACACACTGGATGGGATCTTGGGACAGAAAATGGACACTGGGGAGAAACTAATGAAGTCTGAATAAAGCCTAGCTTTAGTTAATTAAAAGAAAGAATGCACTATTTTGTAAGTTACACATAAACACACATCCACAGAAGCAAAATGGGAAGCGGGCTATATACATCAAAGGCGTTCACTGGAGTAATGCCTCTACAGCAAAACCTAGCCACCTACGGTCCACGCACAGGAGACTAGTTTGACAAGCATCCTTGACTCCATTCTCCTGCTGCCCAGAATAACACAAATAACCGACTTTTCATAAACCGTTTTCGATTCCTTTAATTGTCCCTCAAGTCCAAAACAGACCTCCTTTTCCCCTTGCACACGTCCTCCTGACCACTGAGGATACCCTACACCGTGTTCAATCTGAAGCGCCCCAGAGAACGCGCCGCCACAGCTGGGCACCGGGCCCAGGTTACAGTGAGGGTCCGGGCTCTCTGGGCGTCTGGCTGCCCCTCACAGGCCCACAACAGCAGGACAGCCAGCCGCCTCTCTCCTCCTGATCAGACCGGCACCCCCTCTGCTCACGCTCCATCCCTCAGCTCGCGGCCAAGCCCCTTCAAAGCCATGGCCCAGAGCCTCCGGCACCCAAAGTCCACCAAAGGTTTCCTGCGTCCTTTGCCCCTGTCATCTCCACGTCCGAGGTCACCTCCCTGACCCCCACCGTGGGAAGTTTCCCTCGTGCTTCCGAATCTCACCCAGCTGTCCTCTTCGTGACGGCCCCGGGCCCGGCGCCCCGCCCGGGGCCTGACCCTTCCCAAGGCCCCCCCAAAGCTGCTGGTGAGCTCAGGACCCGGCGAGCCGCCGCCTCCGGGCCGCGCGTCTGCCGCGGCGCTCCGCCGGCGGCTGCGACCAGGCTGGCCGCGCTGGGGACCGCCACGGAGGATGCCGCGGGCAGCAGGACCCCGCCGAAGAGAGGTCCCGGAGCCGCCGCGCAGAGACCCGACCCGGCCCGCCGGGCTGCCCACTGCCCCGCCGCCTCACCACGCGCGGGGCGCCCCCCGCCAGGCCGCGCGCGGACGCGGACGCCGGGACTAATCTCAGCAGCCTCAAGGCCATCGCTGCGCGCTGGACTCAGGCTCAAGGACCAGGCTCAAGGACCGTAGGGACGCGGTCGCATAGGGGTCCTCTCCTGAGGCCGGCGCGCCACCATGACGTCACAACAGAGGTGCCCGCGGCGCCTGTCAGAACTTCTGCAGAGGGCGGAAGGGGCGGGTCCAGGCGGAAGGGGCGGGGCCCTGGCGAAAGGTGTGCTGGGAAGTCTGGCGGGCTCTCAGCAGAGGTCGGGGCTTGCTGTCGGTTTCGGGATCGGGTAAAGCTGTGGAGGAGTGTGACCCCTCCCTGCCCGGGTTCTACCTGAGCACTAGGGAGAAGGGCCATGCCCTGCGACCCTGGCCCGGGTGCGCAGGGTCCTGCCAGATCTACACTCAAGTCCAAAGGAGGAAAAAAGACGTGAAATGCACACATATTGGAAAATAAGCAAAAAAACTGTCTTCGTTTGTAGAGGACACGATTGTTTACACAGAAAACCCAAAGGAATCTATAAAAGATCTCCCAGAGCTAATAGGTAAGTTCAGCAACGGTGTAAGATAAAAGATAAACACAAAATCACACAGCAGCATAGCATTCTGTAAACAACGGAAATGAAAGTTGGAATACTATTTACAATTTCTCCAAATAAAATGCAATGCACGGGCCTGCTTGCTGAGAAGTATAAAACACTGGTGAAAGACTCAGAGAAAACCTCAGACTGCACTTCTCTTCATGGTCACAAGACCACAGGCATTGTCCGTGCTTTCCACGTCTATGTGTAGGTTATATGGGATTACCATCCTGACATCGGCAAGGTTTTCTATAGGCATAGACAAACTTACACAATTTATGTGGACATATAAAGGCCTTGCCACAATAATTTGGGGGAAAAGGTGAAGTCAGAGTAATCGGTGGCCCAGCGTTAAGGTTTACCATATAACCACATCCATCAAGAACATGTATTGATAGAGGCCGCCTGCTCATAGACACATGGATCAATGAAAGAGCACAGCAACTAGAAATAAATCACATGTATTCTCAATCAACATTTGACAACAGTGCAAATGAAGTTCAATGAAAGGTGGCCACGGGGAAATGTACCTGGATGTAAACTTCACTCCTAAAACCAACAAATGCCAACTACCAGACTTTTGGAGAAAGAGAGGGTAGCGGTTTGGGACTAGGGAAAGATTTCCTAGATTTGAATAAAAAATGTGATTTGTAAAAGGAAACATTGGACCTCATCAAAATAAAAAATTCCCGCTGAGGGATGCTCTTTGGAGGACAGGAAGAAAGCGCTGCAGACACACCTGACCAAGGACCTGGATCTGGAGTGCGTAAAGAGCACCCCAAGCAACATGAAGAAATGAGCAATCCAGTTAGAACACCTGGAAGGACGTGAACAAGCACTGCACCGTAGAGGATATTCGGACGGCAGATAAGCACAGGAAAACGTCCTCAGCCTCAGTGGTCGTAGGAGAAATGTAAGCTGAATCCACAAGGAGATATTAGTACAAATGTAGCACAGGCCAAAAAAAACAACAACAACAAAAAAAAAAAAGCAACAGATGCTGGGAAGATGCAGAGAAGATGATTCATCCCACAGGCCTCATGACAATGCCGCCCTGGTGAAGAATATGCAAGTCTCCTTTAATCTGAACGGATTTTCCACACAAGTCAGCATTTACCCCAGAGAAATGAGAATGTAGGTTCTCTGAGAAATGTGCAGCCATGTTCCCAGAACTTCCCCCCTAGCAGTGGAAAACCGGAGCCACTCCCCTGTCCTTCAGCTATGAGGGTCAGCACCCTGTGGCAGGCCACACTATGGGATGCTGCTCAGCAGAAAAAACAGATGACGGATTCACAGAGCAGCGCCTGCAGCTGAATGGGTGAAGTGACAACAGGCCGGTCTCCAGGGCCGGGGGCGTGGTTCCTTCTGCATCACATCCTTGAAATAACAACATGTGGAGGAGAACAAATCATGGTGGCCAGAGGCTAGAAGGGGGCCGTCTACAGAGCCATAGTGTGAGACAGATGCTGGTGACGGAGACGCTGCATCTCGGTTACACTGATGCCCATGAAGTGACCTGTGCAGGTGGTAAAATTGCACAGCACTACACATGCACTTACACTTGTGCACACACGAGTGTGTGTGTAACTGGTGGCACCTGGACAAGCCCGGCAGGCTGTACCATGGTCGGTGTCCTGGGACTGGCAGCACTTGCACCACATCCTGCAAGACAATGCCGTCTGGGGAGATCTGGTAATGGGCAGGGCGCACCCAGTGTGGTTCTTTGCAACTTCCTGTAAATATATCATTATGTCCAAAAGAAAGCTTTAAAACATGTATTATATGTCCCAGCATAAAATAATATAAAAATTTTAAATTTAAAAGGTACTATTTGTGTTAAAATATTCAAATACTAGGATGACCTGAAAGAGCCCTATACTGAAAAACTACAAAGTAACATTGAGAAACTGAAGAAGCTGTGCACGAAGAGAGGGATGTGCCTTCGTAGGTGGAAGGTCTTGATACTGTAACGATGACGCTCATCTCTAGACTGATCTTTAGATTCAACATAATCCCAGTAAAATTCCAACAAGTTTTTCATTTGTTGACAGTGATGAGCAGATTCTAAAATATATATCCACCTCTTGGGAGGAGCTAAGAATGACCAAGGCAATCTTGAACAAAAGAACGTGGGTGGAGAGCATGCTGAGGGACACGAAAGTTAATGGCAGAACTACAGTAATGGCCACAGGTGGCACAGGTGCTGCAGCGGACAGTGCTAGTAGTGGTCCAGGAGAGAGGCCAAGCACCATGATCCATAGACATGCACTCTGGGTTTACTGACAGGGTATAGTGCAGAGGGAAAGGGGTGTGGGAGCAGGTTAGTGTCACTCCACAGAGCAACGAGTGGGTCATCTCAGCCCTTAAAGGAAAATCATATTCAAACATGAAAACAAGACAAAAAGCCTTCTAAAATGAAGCAGGAGAATATCTTCATGCCCGAGGGGGAGGGCAAACGTGTCTTAAATGGAAAATAACTATAAAGGGGGATCCAGACACTGGACATGGAATAACAGAACCTCTCTTCATTAGAGGCACCGTTGGAGGACACAGATGCAAGCCCACCACCTGAGGGATTTCTGCATAAACGCAGCCACCAGAGCCCTGGAACCCAGAGCATGTGACTCCTGTGTGTGGAAGAAACCCATGTGAAAGTAGGTAGAAGACATGAAGAGGCCTAGACAGTATTATGGGTACTGCCTAGGTTGTATCCCAAAGGACTGTAAGCCACTAGGTGCTACAAAGGTACTCAATGGCACTTGTCACTGGGGAAAGGCAAATTCAAGTCAAAGTGAGATACCATCACCACCCCAGAAGAATAGCTAAATTGAAAAATACATGTACTACTAAGTGTTGACAGGGATATGGAGCTACTACAATTCTCCGGCACCCCTCATGGACGCCACTTTGGTATACCACTTTGGAAAACAGTTTTGTAGTTTCTGCTAAACCTGACCATATGTATACTTCACGTTGCAGCCATCATAGATACAGCCTGTATGACTAGGTCTCTCCTAGGTAGTTGGTGTAGTTTGCAAAACTGCATGGACGTCAACCAGAATGCTCACAGTAGCACTCTCCATAATAGGCAGTACCGATAACACTGCCCATCAACAGTAAAATGCATGCATGCCTTGTCACACACACGTGATGATGAGACAGCAGTGTGGTGCATGGATTCTCACTAAAGGCAGGACATCAAGGACTCACACAGGCATCATGATGAACCAAGAAGCTGGATGTAAAGTGTGAATGCTCTGTGGTCCCACTCATAAAAACCTCAAAACACCCAAACTAGCATCTGGCTCTAGAAGTCAGGGCAGTGGTTCTCTTGGGGCAGGGACAATGACTACAGGGCAGGAAGCATCTAATTCTCGGTCCCTTGGGGAGCTGGTTGCCATGTTCTGAACACACACCAAGATGAAGGCTCTTTATTGTGAATAGGTGAGGAGGTTTGTAAAATTCCATTGATAATTTAAAGAGCATGAGTTGCCATAGGAAACATCACTTTGTCCTCACAGATCAGGTTCTAGGCAACATGACTATCCTGCTGTAGACCCCAACCCTGGCCCAGGGCCTTCCGCAGGGCCTCCTTAAACTCCTTGTTCCTCAGGCAGTAGATCAAGGGGTTTATCATGGGCGTGAGGACTGTGTACACAGCAGAGATGAGCTTGTTGGAGCTCCGGGTGTCAATGGCCTGGGGACGGACGTACATGAATATCATGGCCGTGTAAAAGATGGTGACAACGGTGAGGTGGGAGGCACAGGTGGAGAAGGCCCTCCAATGGCCCGTGGCCGAGGGGATGCGCAGGACGGCCAGCGAGATGTGCCCGTAGGAGAGGACGGTGGCCAGGAGTGGGAACACCAGGATGAGGAAGGCCAGGACAAAGTCCACCAGCTCTGCCGTGGAGAAGTCTGTGCAGGCCAGCTTGAGGATGGGCGAGATGTCACAGAAGAAGTGGTTCAGGACGTTGGAGCCACAGAAGGTGGCGCTGGAGATGAAGTAGACCTTGATCACAGAGATGGTGAAGCCACTGGCAAAGGAGAAGACCACCAGCTGGACACACAGCCCCGTGGTCATGATGACTTGGTAGCGCAGTGGGTGGCAGATGGCCACGTAGCGGTCGTAGGCCATGGAGGCCAGGAGCACGCACTCGGTGCACACCAGGGAGCTAAAGAAGTAGAGCTGAGTCATGCACCCCACGAAGGAGATGCGCTTCCGCTGCAGGAGGAAGCCGCCCAGCATCTTGGGGATGATGTCAGACACGTACCAGATCTCCAGGAAAGACAAGGAACCCAGAAAGAAGTACATGGGTCTGTGGAGGGAGGCGCTGCTCCAGACGGTGAGGATGATGGCCAGGTTCTCCACCAGGACAAAGAGGTAGGTGAGCAGGAAGAGGAGGAAGAGCACGTACTGCAGCCTGGGGCCCGTGGGGAAGCCCAGCAGGATGAAGGTGCTGACCTTGGTGGCGTTCTCACCCCTCATCCTCTCCACCTGCAAAAGAGCCAGAGGAAGCATGGCAGGTGGAAGGGCAGCAGAAGGGGACAGAACCAGGCCTGGGACGGAACCCTGGCCCTTGCCGGCAACAGGGCAGAGTGGTGACTCATTCATCTCTCAGGTCTTCAAGTAGGAAGTCCTGCCTGCTTGCGTCTGGATGTTGTAATGAAGTTACACACACCAAGATGCGGGTGTGCACACACACTCATCGGAGCTCACATGCACCTTCACACACATGCTCACACACGTGTGCCCATACTCACGACCACATCCCTGCCTTTCTGGTCATAGACTAGAGTGGTGGCAAGAAGCCAGCTCAGGTCAAACATGGGGAGACGCAGGCCAGAGCAGGCCTGAGCAGGGCCAGGAGAAGCACTGTGGGAGGGCCGGTGCCGGCAGGCCGTGACGTGCCCACCCGGCCACGACTGCAGTTCTGCAGGGACAGGCAGTGGTAGGCACAGAGAGGGACGGTGCACAGCTGCCTCAGGCAGACCCAGAAGGGAGGACCCATGTCCCAGTGCATCAAGAGCATGCTGTGAGGTGAGGGCAGGTCGGGGTGGGGCTGCGGGGACAGTGCCACCACGCCAGTGGGGTGCAGCGAGTGCTGGCCCCTCCCAGCAGGACTGGCCCTGTTCTTGGCTCTTCTGGTTGGCAGGGTGGGTGAGGATGAGCATGGCCCAGCCAGGGCAGGGGTTCCTGGTCCTAAGTGGCTCTGAGACCGTAGCGTGGCTTAGGTGCTTTGACGTTAACAAGCCTCTGCAAGAGCAGGCCACAGAGCTGGACCAAGACAGGGCAGAGTGGGGAGGGGTCCCTGGAAACAGGAGGGAGATCAGCAGAGCCAGGGAGGGGCTGAGGGGGAGGGGCTGTGGGATGCAGGGACCACAGTGAGGTCCCTGTGAGCCAGTGGAAACAAGGGGCAGAGGAAGACCGGGAGAGGAGGACCGGAGAAGGCACGGAGGGGAGAGGAAGAGGAGACTGGGGCTGAAGTGGAGCCATCATACTCCTCGCGCTTAGGACTCTGTCAAGATGACCCGACATTACGCACACTGTAACTCGCTCACAAAAAACGCCAACAAGGTGAACACAGATAAGCCAACAAATGGAAGCATCCAGAGAAACCCAAGGGCTGGGTGTGGCCACCTGCGAGTTGAAGTCACTTGCCTGGGGCCCCTGGAGGGGAAGCACACAGGGGCAGGGGTGGTGGGCAGGGGACTGGTCAGAGTCCAGGCAGCTGCGATAGGGCAGGGTGCTACAGGCAAGCACACCAGAGCTTGGAGTCCCAAGACCTGCGCCAATCCAAGGCCAGTCAGGTGGAACTCGAGGTCCAAGCAGGCACAGACACAGGGGGAGGGTTCCCGCAGTTGGAGCAGCAACCTTGGCACAGGGTCAGGCTTCCGGCTAACCAGGGAAGACCCCCGAAGTGATAGCTGCTGGAGAGCGGAGAAGGTTCCAGCAACATCAGGACTCAGCTCCCGGCTGAGTGACGGCAGTGTCCCAGGAGCACTATGATGTGAGAGCCCCCAGACTCTCGGGGTGCTGGGCCTCTGTCTCCCTGCCCCAGCCACGTCCCTATATCCAACCACAGTGTCCTTGTGAAAGAAAAGAACATATGGGGACAGGGGAGGGGCCAGTAGACAGCTGCCCTCGGGCTGAGGCAGGTGCAGGCCCTTTGGTCAGCTCCCGGGTTGAGAGCTGACGTCCCTAGGGGCAGAGGCAGGGCAGCCACCAGGAAAGCAGGGTTCTCCCTTAGGGTTGGGAGGGAGCAGGGCCCCACCATCCCTCTGTTTTGAGCTTCCAGCATCCAAACCTTGAGGACAGTTGCTGCCATCACAAGCCCCCAGGCGGTGGCCCCAGACACTGATGGGGAGGAAGAGGTGAGAGGGGAAGCAGCTGACAGTGCCAAGGACAGGAGAGGGTCCCGTGGAGCCCAGCGGCCAGGTGTTTTGCCTTGGGGGTGGGAGCAAGCGCCTGCTGGGGGCCGATGGCACTTCTAGGGCTGGCTTGTAACTCTGGACTTCATGGGGCAGTTCTGCATAGAGGAGGAAATCCGAAAGGAATCACCCAGGCTCTGGTTGGACTTGGGCCATGCCCACACTCCTGCCCTCAAGCGGAGCACCCGTGACAGGCACCACCCACCCCAGTGAGTTCCCTGTCACAAGGCCAGCATGCAGCTCAGTGTCAAGAGCAGCACATCCCAGCACATCCCACCGCCTCCTTTAAAACAGCGATAATGACCGCCTGCCACTCAAGGAGGCCCAGGGTCTGATACTGAGTGTGGAGAGCAGGCTGCACCTGCCCTGGTGACTCCATGGTGTGTGGAACAGCAGCTCTCAGGCTGTGCCTGCCCTAGTGACCTCATGGTGTGTGGAACAGCAGTCCTCAGGCTGTGCCTGCCTTAGAGACTCCATGGTGTGTGGAACAGCAGTCCTCAGGCTGCGCCTGCCCTAGTGACTCCATGGTGTGTAGGACAGCAGTCCTCAGGCTGTGCCTGCCCTAGTGACCTCATGGTGTGTAGGACACAGTCCTCAGGCTGTGCCTGCCCTGGTGACTCCATGGTGTGTAGGACACAGTCCTCAGGCTATGCCTGCCCTAGTGACTCCATGGTGTGTGGAACAGCAGTCCTCAGGCTGTGCTTGCCCTAGTGACTCCATGGTGTGTAGGACAGCAGTCCTCAGGCTGTGCCTGCCCTAGTGACCTCATGGTGTGTAGGACACAGTCCTCAGGCTGTGCCTGCCCTGGTGACTCCATGGTGTGTAGGACACAGTCTTCAGGCTATGCCTGCCCTAGTGACTCCATGGTGTGTGGAACAGCAGTCCTCAGGCTGTGCCTGCCCTAGTGACTCCATGGTGTGTAGGACACAGTCCTCAGGCTGTGCCTGCCCTGGTGACTCCATGGTGTGTAGAACAGCAGTCCTCAGGCTGTACCTGCCCTGGTGACTCCATGGTGTGTAGGACAGCAGTCCTCAGGCTGTGCCTGCCCTGGTGACTCCATGGTGTGTGGAATAGCAGTCCTCAGGCTGGGCCTGCCCTTAGTGACTCCATAGTGTGCGGAACAGCAGTCTTCAGGCTGCGCCTGCCCTGAGTGACTCCATGGTGTGTAGGACAGCAGTCCTCAGGCTGTGCCTGCCCTAGTGACTCCATGGTGTGTAGGACACAGTCCTCAGGCTGCGCCTGCCCTGGTGACTCCATGGTGTGTAGGACAGCAGTTCTCAGGCTGTGCCTGCCCTAGTGACTCCATGGTGTGTAGAACAGCAGTCCTCAGGCTGCATCTGCCCTGGTGATTCCATGGTGTGTGGATCAGCAGTCCTCAGGCTGTGCCTGCCCTGGTGACTCCATGGTGTGTAGAACAGCAGTCCTCAGGCTGTGCCTGCCCTGAGTGACTCCAAGGTGTACAGAACAGCAGTCCTCAGGCTGCGCCTGTCCTAGTGACTCCATGGTGTGTAAAACAGCAGTCCTCAGGCTGTGCCTGCCCTGGTGACTCCATGGTGTGTAGAACAGCAGTCCTCAGGCTGTGCCTGCCCTGGTGACTCCATGGTGTGTCGGACAACAGTCCTCAGGCTGTGCCTGCCCTGGTGACTCCATGGTGTGTAGGACAGCAGTCCTCAGGCTGTGCCTGCCCTAGTGACTCCATGGTGTGCAGGACACAGTCCTCAGGCTGTGCCTGCCCTGGTGACTCCATGGTGTGCGGAACAGCAGTCCTCAGGCTGTACCTGCCCTGGTGACTCCATGGTGTGTGGAACAGCAGTCCTCAGGCTGCACCTGCCCTAGTGACTCCATGGTGTGTCGGACAACAGTCCTCAGGCTGTGCCTGCCCTAGTGACTCCATGATGTGCAGAACAGCAGTCCTTAGGCTGCGCCTGCCCTGGTGACTCCATGGTGTGTGGAACAGCAGTCCTCAGGCTGTGCCTGTCTTAGTGACTCCATGGTGTGTGGAACAGCAGTCCTCAGGCTGTGCCTGCCCTAGTGACTCCATGGTGTGTAGGACAGCAGTCCTCAGGCTGTGCCTGCCCTGGTGACTCCATGGTGTGTGGAACAGCAGTCCTCAGGCTGTGCCTGCCCTAGTGACTCCATGGTGTGTGGAACAGCAGTCCTCAGGCTGTGCGTGCCCTAGTGACTCCATGGTGTGTGGAACAGCAGTCCTCAGGCTGTGCCTGCCCTGGTGACTCCATGGTGTGTGGAACAGCAGTCCTCAGGCTGTGCCTGCCCTGGTGACTCCATGGTGTGTGGAACAGCAGTCCTCAGGCTGTGCCTGCCCTGGTGACTCCATGGTGTGTGGAACAGCAGTCCTCAGGCTGTGCCTGCCCTGGTGACTCCATGGTGTGTGGAACAGCAGTCCTCAGGCTGTGCCTGCCCTAGTGACCTCATGGTGTGTGGAACAGCAGTCCTCAGGCTGTGCCTGCCCTGGTGACTCCATGGTGTGTAGAACAGCAGTCCTCAGGCTGTACCTGCCCTGGTGACTCCATGGTGTATAGAACAGCAGTTCTCAGGCTGTGCCTGCCCTGGTGACTCCATGGTGTGTGCAACAGCAGCTCTCATGACGCACCTGCCCTAGTGACTCCATGGTGTGTAGAACAGCAGTCCTCAGGCTGTGCCTGCCCTGGTGACTCCATGGTGTGTGGAACAGCAGTCCTCAGGCTGTGCCTGCCCTGGTGACTCCATGGTGTGTGGAACAGCAGTCCTCAGGCTGTGCCTGCCCTGGTGACTCCATGGTGTGTGGAACAGCAGTCCTCAGGCTGTGCCTGCCCTGGTGACTCCATGGTGTGTGGAACAGCAGTCCTCAGGCTGTGCCTGCCCTAGTGACCTCATGGTGTGTGGAACAGCAGTCCTCAGGCTGTGCCTGCCCTGGTGACTCCATGGTGTGTAGAACAGCAGTCCTCAGGCTGTACCTGCCCTGGTGACTCCATGGTGTATAGAACAGCAGTTCTCAGGCTGTGCCTGCCCTAGTGACTCCATGGTGTGTAGAACAGCAGACCTCAGGCTGTGCCTGCCCTGGTGACTCCATGGTGTGTGCAACAGCAGCTCTCATGA
The DNA here is from genome assembly GCF_045843805.1 of Urocitellus parryii. Classification (NCBI taxonomy): domain Eukaryota; kingdom Metazoa; phylum Chordata; class Mammalia; order Rodentia; family Sciuridae; genus Urocitellus; species Urocitellus parryii. Next base: position 282,736,947 of record NC_135531.1, read on the forward strand.
CGCACCTGCCCTAGTGACTCCATGGTGTGTAGAACAGCAGTCCTCAGGCTGTGCCTGCCCTGAGTGACTCCAAGGTGTACAGAACAGCAGTCCTCAGGCTGCCCCTGTCCTAGTGACTCCATAGTGTGTAAAACAGCAGTCCTCAGGCTGTGCCTGCCCTGGTGACTCCATGGTGTGTCGGACAACAGTCCTCAGGCTGTGCCTGCCCTGGTGACTCCATGGTGTGTAGGACAGCAGTCCTCAGGCTGTGCCTGCCCTAGTGACTCCATGGTGTGCAGGACACAGTCCTCAGGCTGTGCCTGCCCTGGTGACTCCATGGTGTGCGGAACAGCAGTCCTCAGGCTGTACCTGCCCTGGTGACTCCATGGTGTGTGGAACAGCAGTCCTCAGGCTGCACCTGCCCTAGTGACTCCATGGTGTGTCGGACAACAGTCCTCAGGCTGTGCCTGCCCTAGTGACTCCATGATGTGCAGAACAGCAGTCCTTAGGCTGCGCCTGCCCTGGTGACTCCATGGTGTGTGGAACAGCAGTCCTCAGGCTGTGCCTGTCTTAGTGACTCCATGGTGTGTGGAACAGCAGTCCTCAGGCTGTGCCTGCCCTAGTGACTCCATGGTGTGTAGGACAGCAGTCCTCAGGCTGTGCCTGCCCTGGTGACTCCATGGTGTGTGGAACAGCAGTCCTCAGGCTGTGCCTGCCCTAGTGACTCCATGGTGTGTGGAACAGCAGTCCTCAGGCTGTGCGTGCCCTAGTGACTCCATGGTGTGTGGAACAGCAGTCCTCAGGCTGTGCCTGCCCTGGTGACTCCATGGTGTGTGGAACAGCAGTCCTCAGGCTGTGCCTGCCCTGGTGACTCCATGGTGTGTGGAACAGCAGTCCTCAGGCTGTGCCTGCCCTGGTGACTCCATGGTGTGTGGAACAGCAGTCCTCAGGCTGTGCCTGCCCTGGTGACTCCATGGTGTGTGGAACAGCAGTCCTCAGGCTGTGCCTGCCCTAGTGACCTCATGGTGTGTGGAACAGCAGTCCTCAGGCTGTGCCTGCCCTGGTGACTCCATGGTGTGTAGAACAGCAGTCCTCAGGCTGTACCTGCCCTGGTGACTCCATGGTGTATAGAACAGCAGTTCTCAGGCTGTGCCTGCCCTAGTGACTCCATGGTGTGTAGAACAGCAGACCTCAGGCTGTGCCTGCCCTGGTGACTCCATGGTGTGTGCAACAGCAGCTCTCATGACGCACCTGCCCTAGTGACTCCATGGTGTGTAGAACAGCAGTCCTCAGGCTGTGCCTGCCCTGAGTGACTCCAAGGTGTACAGAACAGCAGTCCTCAGGCTGCCCCTGTCCTAGTGACTCCATAGTGTGTAAAACAGCAGTCCTCAGGCTGTGCCTGCCCTGGTGACTCCATGGTGTATAGAACAGCAGTCCTCAGGCTGTGCCTGCCCTAGTGACTCCATGGTGTTTAGAACAGCAGACCTCAGGCTGTGCCTGCCCTGGTGACTCCATGGTGTGTGCAACAGCAGCTCTCATGACGCACCTGCCCTAGTGACTCCATGGTGTGTAGAACAGCAGTCCTCAGGCTGTGCCTGCCCTGAGTGACTCCAAGGTGTACAGAACAGCAGTCCTCAGGCTGCCCCTGTCCTAGTGACTCCATAGTGTGTAAAACAGCAGTCCTCAGGCTGTGCCTGCCCTAGTGACTCCATAGTGTGTAGAACAGCAGTCCTCAGGCTGTGCCTGCCCTAGTGACTCCATAGTGTGTAGAACAGCAGTCCTCAGGCTGTGCCTGCCCTGAGTGACTCCAAGGTGTACAGAACAGCAGTCCTCAGGCTGCCCCTGTCCTAGTGACTCCATAGTGTGTAAAACAGCAGTCCTCAGGCTGTGCCTGCCCTAGTGACTCCATGGTGTGTAGAACAGCAGTCCTCAGGCTGTGCCTGCCCTAGTGACTCCATAGTGTGTAGAACAGCAGTCCTCAGGCTGTGCCTGCCCTGGTGACTCCATGGTGTGTGGAACAGCAGTCCTCAGGCTGTGCCTGCCCTGGTGACTCCATGGTGTGTAGAACAGCAGTCCTCAGGCTGTGCCTGTCCTGGTGACTCCATGGTGTGTGGAACAGCAGTCCTCAGGCTGTGCCTGCCCTAGTGACTCCATGGTGTGTAGAACAGCAGTCCTCAGGCTGTGCCTGCCCTAGTGACTCCATGGTGTATAGTACAGCAGTCCTCAGGCTGTGCCTGCCCTAGTGACTCCATGGTGTGTAGGACAGCAGTCCTCAGGCTGCACCAGTTTGTAATGCAACAGTTTCCCAGGAATTTCTCATGTGGAGCACAGTTGCCCAGGCAGGTGATGCCGCACCTGGTGTGTACAGTGAACACCCAGCGTCTCCCAGCACTCCCAGAAGGCATGAACTGATAATCAACTTACATGTGTCAATTTATCAAACTCTATCAAGGAGCACCTGGACCTGTGGGCGTCCCAATTTATAGTAGGAACACCAGACACAGGAGCTTACCAACCTCCACAGTTCCAACCCTCTCACTCAAGACCCATATAAAGAAGAGCCCCAAGATTGAACACAGCAGCACCCTGACCCTGTCTCCTGCTCACTTGTCACAAGTCTTGCCCAGGAAAATCACCACATGACAGACTCTTGTTCTGTCCCCTTGGGAACAGCACTGTGCGTTTTCTCCTCCTGTGACAGTGATGCAGGACCCACTCCAAGCTGACACCTCAGCTGACACTCTGAAGTTCCTGTGCATCAGGACCCCCTGCCTTGACCGCCCTCATCTGACCACCTGCAGTGGCCCTGCGACTCTGCATCCTCTCTCTGCCTGGCCCTGGGCTCAGCATCCTGTGACCCCACAGCTGTCTTTACTGTTCCTCGGTCTCTCTGTGACCTGTTTGTACATCCTTGTGAAGTGTGATGTGTGACTTGAGTGTGTGGATGTGGAATTAAGACCAGAATGGAAGAAGGTGTGACTGCCCAGCTGTGACCACAGGTGACCCACGAGTACTCGGTGGATTGCAGCCCCTGACGTGGAGTAGCCTGTGGACTCACTGGTGTCTAGGGGACTCTGGCAACGTGGAAAGAGGGGATGGTTTGGTCTCTTGGCAGCATAGCTTGCTCATGCTCCGAGTGTTCTCTCTAGAGACCACTGGGTGGCTGTGTCCTCTTCCCAGCTGAGTGGCCACTGAGGGCTTTGGAATCCTGAGGAGGGACTCTGGGACTCCAGGGGTCCTGCCCTGTGCCCGGGGTTTGCTGGAGACTGTGTCTCATGCTCCCAGGACGGTGTGTCCCCTGGATGGGGCTGGTTGTGTGGGTAGTGGTGATGATCACAATGAGTCGGCTGGTGTGCATGGCTGGCTGGTTGGATGAAAACTGCCCTTACTTACGCATTCAGAGCCTGTGCAGCACACTGTCTCTGTCACCCGCTCTTTAGACCATGGCTGTGTTTTGTAGTAGTTGTTGTTTTTTATAATCTGGGGAAGAAGCTGCAGGGGAAGAAGCTGCAGGGGAGGTGCAGAGAGCTCTCGGGACCCTGCGCTCAGCTGCCGCGGGCGGAGGGCTCCCACCCCAGGGCCTGCACTCCCAGCAAGGGGCACACGTAGCTCTTAACCATGCTCCTGGCTCCATGGGGACGTTTGGCCTCCACTGTCCTGTCCTGCCCAGGTCCCTCCTGCTCTGAGAGTGGGTGCATCTTGTGGGCTCTGCCTCCCTGCTTCCTGGACGGAGCTGGCAGAGCAGCTGGCTTCTGAAGAGGGCACCCAGCCTTCCCTCACCCTGGATGAAGCTTGCTGGGCGCTGCACACAGAGCGTCTTTGGCCAGAGATCCAAGCTCAGGTCTTTTAAGGAAACCTGACTCAGGGAAGGGGAGACTGCTGTACCCCGAGTGGCTGTGTTTGGGGAGTCGGTTAGAGGGTCCTGCAGCAGCTCCTCCCCCTCTCCTGCACCCCTTCAGCCTGCAGCTGTTCACTTTGAGGGCTGCCTGACTACCTGGTGGGGCCACCTGGAAGCAGACCTTAGCTGGATGGGAGCTGTGGATACTCTGCCAGTGCACTGAGGGTCTGGCTGAGCTGCCACTGCTGGACATTAGGGCACGGCCCAGTGCCTGCAATGTGCACTCAGCACAGTCCCACAGATGTGCACCCAGACAGTGCCTGCGAATGTGCACTTGGCACAGGACCCACAGATGCACACTCAGTACAATACCTATGGATGCACACTGAGCCCAGTGCCCACAGACGTGTACTCAGCACAGTACCCACAGATGCATACTCAGTACAATACCTATGGATGCACACTGAGCCCAGTGCCCACGGACATGTACTCGGCACAGTACCCACAGATTCACACTCAACATGGTGCTTACAGATAAAAGGGTCACTTATGGAGCCCCCATGAGTTATCATGTGGGGTGCTGAGACCACAGAGGTGAGTCCTCGCCCCAACCTGGGTGTGGAAGGCCTGGGTCCAGGGCTCCACCATCACACACACTCACAGCTCCACCAAGATGCAGGGTATAAGTGCACTCTGAAATCTCAGCAAGGCCAGGCAGACCCTCTTCACATGACGTGCTGGTCCTACCTGAGGGCTCTGGAAGCTCACTCTGAAGGGCTGCAGCTGCCAGGGGACGAGGAGTGGCTTATGCCCGTGTCCAGCAACTTGCAGGCTGGCCAGTGACCAGGGCCCTGAACCGGCTCCTGAGATGTGGCCTCCCCCAAGCACCAGGGAGGAAAGCTGTGGCTTTTTCTGAAGGAGCATGGTGACTCCAGGGCCCAATTACCCCGTGCTGCTGACGGGCTGCCCACACTGCCAATTAGCTGGGTCTGGGCCTCTGTGGAGCCCATGCCCCTTTTGGGTGCTTCCCTGCTGCCTTGGTGGCAACTCTTTCTGTCCCCATGAGAAGGCCTGCTTCTCTGGGCAGCCCTTTGGCCCTGGGCTCACAGGGTCATTGAGTTCTGGTGCTGAGGGCTGGGCCACACTTCTGCAGGGAGCCACACTCCACATGCAGGAGGGAGGCCCGGGGCGAGGAGGCTGTGCTGAGGCTGGAGGTGGAGTCAAGCCAGAGCCCTGGTGGGCCATGCTGCTCTGGGGGGCTGGACAGCTCCTTGGGTCCTGACCAGCTCAGAGCCCCAGCCCTGTGCTCTCAGGGAAGGACAGTCAGGCCCAAGAGGCCAGCCACCATCTGGCCTGTTTCCCACGTCCAGCTCTCCTGAGCTCGCTGGTCTCCCCTCTCTGATCCCACCCAGCGCCCTTCCTCCAAACACGCTGGTTCCCCCATCTCCCCGGGGTGTCTGGACTGGCTGTGCCCTCAGGAGTCTCTCCTCCCACATGCTAGCCCTGCGTCCCACACTCCTTTAACCCCATGCAACCCAGGATGCCATTCTTCCTTCCTGCTGGTCAGCCTCCTCCTAAGGCTGTGAGAATCTGGGTCCTGCCTCTTCTGGCTTCTGGTGGCTCCAGGGCTGGGGGCACTCTGGGTCACTTTGCCTTCTCCATGTGCCAAATCTTCTCTGTGTCTCTTGTAAGGACACTAGTCATTGCTCTCAGTGCCACCAAAACAATCTACAATACTCTCCTTGTCCCCAGCTCCTTGATTACATCTGCAAAGACCATTTTCCAAATGCGGTCAAGTTCACAGATTACAGAGATTCAACGTGGACACGTATTTGGGGGCCATCTTCCAGCTGATTACAGCCATTGTACATCTTTTCCTTAGCAAGTGTCCCTGAATCCCACTGAGTGTCTATTTATTTGAGTACTTTTCTCCCTCCTGATAGAATGTAAATGGCCTGAGAGCAACTTCTGTCTGTTTTGTCCAAATCTGTACCTCCCGTGGCTATAGGACTCCTGCACAGGACAGGGGCTGGGACAGACAGATGGACAACTTGATCAGCTGTGGCCAAGAAGGGTGTTGGCAGAGGAGAGCAAGCGGTTCTCCCAGGAGAACCAGTGTGTCCTGGCCAGCTGCCCCTGGTCTTTCCAGAACTCCTGGTCCTTCTTGAGCCTCTTCCTCAACTAACCCAGCGAGGGTTAGAAACGCGGAACCCATAGGCCCAGAGTCCAATGAGCTCATCCTGAATCTTTGCACAAATCCCCTAATACCCTCTAAAGCTCCCAGGAATCAAAGACTCTTGTCAATTGTCAAAGATTTCATTTAAAAAGGACATAATATTACGTATACAGTCCTGACAATATTCCTAGTTAAAAAAAAAAAAAAAAAAACATGGGTAAGGTTGGAGAATTGATTGATGACTGACACCAAGTAACAAAACGGTGGTACCAGGTTTCCTGTAGCTCCCAGTTCTCCTACCTCATTACCCAGCGCACCTGCTGACTCGGCTTGGCCACCTTTCAGTCAATGGAGGGTCAACACTTGCTCCTTTACCTGGGCACACCAGTGTGGGCCTGCAGCTGAGGAGTGTCCACAAAGCCACCCCGACTCCCCCGCTGGTGCTGCCAGGCAGTTCTGCTCTTTCCTAGGAGGCAGGTGACAGCTCACCTTACCTTTCAGGCCACTCACCTGCCAGGCCACAGGCTTCCATGGGAAACTTCAGTTTTCAAGAAGCAAAAAAAATAGCCCTCAGTTTGGGACAAGACTTAATGCTGCAGGACTTCCCTGTTTCCTAGAGAGTGGGAGCAACTGGTCCCCCGTGACCTGCAGCCAGACGGTTGAGAGGTGCTCCTGGACTGGCAGGTGCTGGATCCCAAACTGACCCTTCCTGCCCCGCCAATGAGTAAACCCAGTTCCAGGGCCTTGGCCTTGGATGGATGGTCCCGACAAGGCTTCTGGGAGCCAAACGTAGGTGACCTTCCCTCCCAGCAGGCTTGGGACTCCAGATCCCGCTGAGCTTCTCGCTGCGTTCACTCGTGAGCAGAGCAATGGGGAACAGACCCCGCAGCTGGGGCTTAGCCTGCCTCTGGAAAGCCCAGGTAGAGCAGAGCCTATCGGGAGACGCCTCACAGGAACTGGTGTTGGGAAATGAACTCTTTCCAAGTTCATTTCCAACTCTACCAGAGTTCAACCAAACTCAGCATTTCTCTGCAAGTAGATTATTAGCCTCTTCTGGAATTCCTCTCTGGTCTCCTATTTTCCACCCAAGACATTGCAAACTCTGTCACCCTGCCCCTCTGCTACTGCTGCCCTACCATGGAGAAGGCCACACCTCTGTCCAGTGCAGCATCAGAAGCCATGGACCCTTGTGCTGGTTTGTGAGATGGTCCTTGGAGGATCCTGAGCGAATGCTGTACTCTGAAGGCAAACGTCAGCCCAGGTGAGTCAATAGAGAAAGGACGTTGGCTGGACTGCAGTGCTGTGGGCTCCAAGTGTGTCTTACAGCCTCGGACGGACGAGGGCACCTGTACACACACAGCAGGTGTGTGCGCGGAGCCGCCCAGACTCTGGCCATGTTATGGAACCCGAGAGGGCCTCTCCTTCTGGCGGGCACTGGCATCAGAAGCAGACTCCCAGCCGACAGTCTTCTTCTACCTCGTTATCCTGACGGGATCGAAGCTCATGCCTGTAAAATTAACCCTGAACACCACGGAAAGGCCTGGAGTATTTAATGCTGAATCTTCCGAGTTGGATCTGTGAGGACGACAAATTGGACTCCATGACGGACCCCAGGCAGCTGTCCCAGTGAACCGTGCCATGACCTGATCTGGAAAAACAAAGCCCACCCCTGAAAAGATGTCGACTCAGAGTTCAGTATGGCCCCTGGAGGGCTCAAACGGCTGCCCCTCCCTCCTGAGTCCTCGGAGCTTCCATTGTTAAAAGCCACAGCTCATCGTGCAGCAGAAGAAAATGATACAATTACGCCGGGCACAGTGGACCAGGAGCCTCCCAGCAACTCAAGAGGCTGAGGCAGGAGGATTGCAAGTTCAAAGCCAGCCTCAGCAACTTAGCCAGACCCTGTCTCTAAATAAAATATAAAACAGGGCTCAGTAGTGGAGTGCCCCTGGGCTCAATGGTTGAGTATAAAAAAAAAAGTACACATTATAAGAAACAATGGTGGGTGACTTCCAAAATTACTAGAATGGTTTATCACCAATATCCTGGGGGTCAGTGTATCCTTGTAGCAGTCTGTGTTTGCTGGTTGGGTACAATGTATGACACAAGCTAGGAACTTCTTAGAAAGTGTTTTCCTTTATGGAGCATCTCTCGAGAACTTGAGTGACAGGGAGCTCCTTTTACTGAAAAGGTCACACAGCAGTTAAGTCAGGTCTCACACACGCAGGTGCCTCTACCGACTGCAGCACTCAGTCTTCTGAGAGGTCAGAAAGACACACGACTTTTGAAGGCCCAAACTGGAAAGTCACCTGACTCGATTGGCTTTCCATGGCCACAGGTATTAGTGACAATCAGGTCACTCCTGCTGGACAACGCAGATCAGCCCCTTGTGTGGTGGTCCCTGGGAGGCCTGTGACCCTGTTAGGATGCAAGCCGCCAGGCTTCCGAGATGACACAGTGTCCTTAACCAGGAAGCCCTCTGTGACCCACCCATTGAGCCACAAACCATCCGTGGTCGGGAACCCTGCGGGGTCCTCTTGAAACAGCATCTGGGACAGGCTCCCTGATGGGGCTGTGCCCACCACCCACGTTGGTACGACCTCAAGGGCTCGGACCCGTCCAGTCCCGTGGTTCCGTCGGGCCCGGAGGAGAACTAGAGCAGAGCAGAGCAGCGGGTTCCCCAGGCAGACGGCACCCTTGACCTGGATAGCTTTCCAAGGCCACAGTCAAGCCTCCCGTGCCACCACCTTTCTTTTCCCTCAGGAAGATCAGTGGGACCACAGTCCGTGGGCAGTTTTATCCAGGGCCTGTCCTCTGGTTAAAAAGCAGAGCCATGGTGGGGTTGTGGGTTAATGCCAGGAGTCAGGCCAGCTCCTCCAATGCCAGTGCCCCTGGTGTTCTCAGCCAGCTGCCCTGAGGCCTCCAAGAGTGGACGCTGTCTTTGGTGCTCTAGACATCCCTGGTGCTGACTTTCCTGAATCTGCTGGACGCAGGCGCTAACACTCCGCGTGCAGTGAACTTCTGGCTACACACCCTCGGGACTGGGAACTGTCACCAGGTTAAATCCAGGAGGGTCCCCTTTCAGCCAGTGAGAATCTGCACCCCCACAGCAGGCCCTCAAAGCACCCAAGGAAGGCTCCTCCAGGAGCCCTGGTCTCACGTCAGCCCCATCCCTGAAGCCAGACTGGCCATGGCCAAGCTGCATCACTGGCCTGACGCTCCCCAGGGAAACACCTCCTTCTGTTTGGGATCACCCCGCTGCCTGCTGCAAACCAGGTCAACAGGCTGGACTCCCAGAGGCTTCCAGGGAAGCTGGCCTCAAACCGACTGCGTGGCCTCCCGAGGAGAGGCTTTGCTCACCCTGAGCTCAGGCAGCTCCCGCTGGGAATCCAGAAGTAGCCTCCGTTTCCTGCCTTCCCCACCCTGACCCCAAATGCAACCTGAACACTCAGACAGAGAGCTCTTGGCCACTCCATCCCACCCCTGTGTCCAGTGCTCAGCCTGGGTGGTCTTCCTGCCTCCCGTGGGGTCCCCGCCACCTCACAGCCTGCCCACACAGCCCACCCCACCAGTGGCTGCTGTCAACGTCCAGGCTGGGTGTCACCGGGAGCCCTGGGGTCCTGACTTTGCTGGCCATGCTGGTGCGTGCTGGGGGCTTTCCCTCTGGCCGCCCCTGGAGCCCAGACCCCAGCCTCCCTGCCCCTCCAGGTCTCTCCACTTCATGCTGCATCCTGCCTCTGGGCTACTCGAGGCTGAAACTGCCTGAAGCTCCTCCTTTTTCTTTACCCTTCACTGTGAATAACTCTTCTCCCTGCCTTGAGATGTGACTGTCACTCCACCCAGGTGGCCTTCCTGACCCTTCTAGCCTCTTGTCCTGTGGTCTCCTGTGTGTGCCTCCACTTACACACCACTCTGCACCATACCCTGCGTCCTCTCTGTGGGGCACTAGCCCTGTGCTGGCCTCTGGGGGTCCAGGGCAGGACAGGGCAGACATGGTCCCCACCTGCCTGGGCATCTGCATATGTTACAAGGTGACCAAGATCAACTCAAGCAGTGAAAAAATGCTTTTTATTTTCTCAGCAGCTGATTGGCTGGGCATGGGGTTTACATAGGAAAGAAGCAGAGGCTGGTACCCCAGGACAGCCAGCACCCCTGTGTACTCCCCCAGGTGCCCCAGGACCGCCGGCACCCCTGTGCACTCCCCCAGGTGCCCCGGGACCGCCGGCACCCCAGTGCACTCCCCCAGGTGCCCCAGGACCGCCGGCACCCCTGTGTACTCCCCCAGGTGCCCCAGGATCACCGGCACCCCAGTGCACTCCCCCAGGTGCCCCGGGACCGCCGGCACCCCTGTGTACTCCCCCAGGTGCCCCAGGACCGCCAGCACCCCAGTGCACTCCCCCAGGTGCCCCAGGACCGCCGGCACCCCTGTGCACTCCCCCAGGTGCCCCAGGACCGCCGGCACCCCTGTGCACTCCCCCAGGTGCCCCAGGACCGCCGGCACCCCTGTGCACTCCCCCAGGTGCCCCAGGACCGCCGGCAGGCCTGTGCACTCCCAGAGTCCTAAGAAGGCTCGCTCAGGTGACTCTTGAGCTCTTTGTGCTGTGAGTTCGGGGCTCCAGCTCCTCACCACCCCATGTTCTTGAGGATGGCAGGATGAGCTGGAGTGCTTTTCTGTCTTCTGAAATGCCTATGGCGATTTTAAAGGTGGGGAAAATTCGTTAAACTTTACCAAGTTCTGCTTTGCTCATGAATTAAGACAAAAAACAACAAAATCCAGGAGCAACAGCAGCCATGAAGTCAGCCTCTGTGATCTGAAGGAGACCAGGTGTGGAGTAATAAGGAGGCTCGGCCCCACCAATGCCCAGAACCTCCAGCTTAGCACAGGGGCCCCTTCAGAGGGACCGCAGGTTCTCAGCTGCTGCTGGAGAGGGGACGCGCCCCCCTGCTAAGGCCCGGCTCCACCCCGGCCCAGGGCCTTCCACAGGGCCTCCTTAAACTCCTTGTTCCTCAGGCAGTAGATCAAGGGGTTCAAGATGGGCGTGAGGACCGTGTACAGAACAGAGATGAGCTTGTTGGAGCTCCGGGTGTCAATGGCCTGGGGACGGACGTACATGAAAAGCAAGGCCGTGTAGAAGATGGTGACCACGGTGAGGTGGGAGGCACAGGTGGAGAAGGCCCTCCAACGGCCCGTGGCCGAGGGGATGCGCAGGACGGCCAGCGAGATGTGCCCGTAGGAGAGGACGGTGGCCAGGAGTGGGAACACCAGGATGAGGAAGGCCAGGACAAAGTCCACCAGCTCTGCCGTGGAGAAGTCTGTGCAGGCCAGCTTGAGGATGGGCGAGATGTCACAGAAGAAGTGGTTCAGGACGTTGGAGCCACAGAAGGTGGCGCTGGAGATGAAGTAGACCTTGATCACAGAGATGGTGAAGCCACTGGCAAAGGAGAAGGCCACCAGCTGGACACACAGCCCCGTGGTCATGATGACTTGGTAGCGCAGTGGGTGGCAGATGGCCACGTAGCGGTCGTAGGCCATGGAGGCCAGGAGCACGCACTCGGTGCACACCAGGGAGCTGAAGAAGTAGAGCTGAGTCATGCACCCCACGAAGGAGATGCGCTTCCGCTGCAGGAGGAAGCCGTCCAGCATCTTGGGGATGATGTCGCACACGTACCAGATCTCCAAGGTTGACATGATGCCCAGAAAGTAGTACATGGGCCTGTGGAGGGAGGCGCTGCTCCAGACGGTGAGGATGATGGCCAGGTTCTCCACCAGGACAAAGAGGTAGGTGAGCAGGAAGAGGAGGAAGAGCACGTACTGCAGCCTGGGGCCCGTGGGGAAGCCCAGCAGGATGAAGGTGCTGACCTTGGTGGCGTTCTCACCCCTCATCCTCTCCACCTGCAAAAGAGCCAGAGGAAGCATGGCAGGTGGAAGGGCAGCAGAAGTGGACAGAACCAGGCCTGGGAGGGGACCCTGGCCTTGCAGGAGAAAAACAATCTCCAAGGTAAGCATCGAAGACTAGATGCCTTAGGTCCCAGGTCACTGTAAGACGGGGCCCTGGAAAGTCCTGCCCACTCCTGCCCAACAAGTGCCACACCCAAGGCCTCTGTGGCCATAAGGACATCCACAGCTCCTTGCACGGTCACTGATCCAGGCAGGGGTCGTGACTGCCAGGCCCTCTGGGCTCACCGCCAGGTGTCTCCTCGATCTGCCGGGTGGCAGAGCTGGCTTCCAGCTCTGGTCAGACACCAGTTGGCTGGTGTCTGACCTTTTGCCTGGTTCAGAGTTGATTTTATCAGGGATGTGAGGCCAATAGGGCCTCTGGAAAGGTGGGGGACAGGTGCTAAGCAGCTGGACCCCACCCCCAGCTCTCCCTGGGTGCAGTACCAGGAAAACAGGAAGGTGGCCAAGTCCCTGGCTCTGTGCATCAGAGGGGACATCACAAAGTAGGGGGCACAGCCAAGTTCTGGAAGAGAGAAAGCTGACACAGAGGGGTGTCCAGGGCAGGAGAGTGGAGGAGGCCCAGGACTTTCTCCAGAGGCCACAGCTGAGGCGGCACCCTGCTCCCTGCAAAGGCTTCGTGGGAGGGTGTGGGTGAGAGGCGGGCTGGGAGCCGGGTGGCAGAGCTGGCTTCCAGAGCAGGGAGGAGGCGTCCGGGCAGAGCTTCGAGCCCAGCTCTCTGGGTGAGGGGCCCAGCTGTTACCACCTGGGCGTTTGGACCCCTGGCTCCTCCTCCCAGCCTGCTGCAGCCCTGGGGGACCAGGCTCCCTTCAGAGGGGGAGTGTGAGGCTCCACGGGAAGGTGGCTGTCGCAGGACACAAACCTGGGCCTTCTAATGCCAAGGCTGCCACTCTCCTGATGAAATACCAACCACAGAAGGACTGAGCCCATTGGGTGCTGGCTGGAGGCTGGGTTGTGAGACAGGTAGATACCGTGGCCGGGAACCCCACGCTCTAGCCGGCTCTAAGAACAGACGGTCACAACTTCAGTAGGCAGAGAATTCGTTCTGAAAGACGGATTTAACCCACCTGAATGTTTGAATTGACAAGCCACCTGGCCGAGGAGGCTTTGTGACAGCCGAGCTCTGGAATGCCATGCAGACGTGGAGCCTGAGAGCTGGGCTGGCCAGCTCCGACACAGTGCCGACACACCTGGGAAGTGTGGAGGAGGCCCCTGGGCTCAGGGCTCCCGGCTCAGTGCACTTGCCCCTGCTGCTTTGGGCCTGTGGCGGCCCAGCACCCCGAGTACAGAGGACACTGCCATGCACAGTGTGCCAGAGGACACCACTCCCGTCACGGAGGCCGGAAAACAGAGAGGAAGGGGCTGGGGTCTCCATAGCCCTGTGAGACATGGGCCCAAGCTCCTAAAGGTCCACCACCAGCTGGCCACCAAGTCTTCAGCCTAGGGCCCTGGGGACCCTCCAGATGCAGACCACACAAGGCCCATCCTCAGACTCAGACTGTTCCCAAGAGTGGCCATGAAGGCTCCAGATGTCCCCCCAGCACAGGGTGGGGGAGGACACACAGCCAGCAGAGCAGCCTGAGCGGCCACCCAGGAGGGACAGAGCCGTGCTGGACACAGGGCCAGGGAGGTGCCTCACAGTGAACCTGTTCTCCTTTCTGAACCTCGTTCTTGTGAATGAATTATTTATTCAAAAGGTTGACTCATTACTTATTTTCAAATTCCCAAATCCTTTAAAAAGAAAAGGCACGGGCTGGACCAAGAATTCAACAAGCAACACCGTTCTCAACCAAGGCTCCCGGGCCGCACTGACCAACACCTGGACTCAGTGGCCGGGAGGGGGGTGGGGCCCCGTGTGGGGGCCGGGAGGAGGGTGAGGGCCCTCTGTGGGGGCTGGGAGGAAAACAGAAGACAACAGAGGGACTTGTGCAGAGGGACAGGGTCACCAGGCCTGAGTGTCCTGTCTCCCTGGCGCTCTCCTGTGTGAGGGCCACAGGGAGGGCTCAAGACCACCCACTGTGAAGGAGGGCCTGTGAGCCCACCCTCAACAGGGAGCTCAAGCAATGCACCGGAACCGAGATTCAGGGCGGTCCCCAGCCCAGGACGGCAGCAGAAGGACTGCAGGGACGGGAGAGGACCCTTCCCTCAGGGCCCCACGGTGTCTGCACAACCAGGTGCACATGTCAGTCCTCCAGCGAGCAGACCCCCGGGAAGAGGAACGCTTACCTGGAGAAAGAGAAGCTGCTTTTAAACACAGGAGGAAGAACCGAGCGGGGGCTGAGATTGTAAAAGGCAAAATATGTGTTTTCCTCGTTTTCAGAGGAGGAAATCAAGACTGTATTTGTTCCCTGGAGTTTATCCTTAGAGTGGTACAAGTTACAGGTGATAGATAGTATTTAAGATGACAGGGATCCTCTCAGTATGAAAAGAACGTAGGATTTTAAAAAACAAGAAAACATATAAAAACATGTACAACAATGACTGTAATAAGGAAAACACAATGAGGCAAGAAATGTAAATAGGGTAAACTTACTCGGCAAAAGGAAGGGACTCCCACCTTGTGAAATCAGAATCTACCACAACATCTGCAAGACCCAGAGCCAGAACCTGAGCTGCAGTGGAGGTTCACAGAGTGAACAAATGAAGTTGCTGCCAATCAGGGCACAGAGGGGCTTCTTTCTTCTGGGTCCTTAATTGATCAATTCATTATTATTTTTAGTGGACAAAGTCAGGGAGTACTTTTGTTTAAACTACATCACAAATTTAGAGTGAATTTTCTAGTTGTTATTCAAGACAATAAAATTTTCACTTATCTCAAAAAAACCCCCAAATGAACAGCATGATTTCATAATTAATATCTAATTAAGTAAAAATCCAAGGTCTCAAAAGGTGAGTTTTGTTTATATAGCTTTCAGTGAATAATTTGACTTCAACATCAAATCAGCAAAGACCGGACTTGGTATTGGCAGAACTAGGCATAATTGAGGGAATAACAGCCAACTTTGAGACACATCTGACACTACGTCTCTCAGGTCAGAGTAGATAAAGATGTAATATCAATAATACTACTTACAAGGCTGGTTTGAAGGCTACTAAACTCAGTACCCTCAAAAAAACACCTTCTTTATGATGGGAGAAAAAAATTCAGTGCCTCAAAACAGTTCAGCGTGTCTTTAAGTGGAGATCAGAACTCCCGGTCTTCTCCCACACAGGGGCGTGGCAGCTGAAGCCAGCTCAGGCCAGAGACCGCAGGCTCCCAGCCACACAGAAGGGGGGCACCCCTCCCCGCAGAGCGGCAGGCAGACCCCGAGAACTGCATGCAGCACCGTGACGGGCCCCACGGTGCGATCTCCACTCCCCACGCTTCATGGCTTAGCCAGAAAGAAGGAGGCTTTTGGAGTTCCCCTCCGAAAGCCAGAAAAACCTCAAGGCAAATGTGAGGAAAGCAGAAGGGAAAATAAAATCCACTTTCATGACTTAGGGAAAGCAATGAGCCGCGGGGCAGCAGCGATGGGCTGGTGGGGAGGACACGGAGATGGACGCCTCGCCAGCTGAGTGGACAGTGCAGCAAAGCCCAGATTCAGTGGAGAAGACACTGCAGGTGGACAGGTCAGGGTACAGGACTGGCCACGGGTTAGCACCGAGGTCCCGACAGTGGTCCTCCTAGAGCCACTCAGTGGGGACACGAAGTGACACTGGGGAAGGAGGGCCTCCGGGCAGCAGGAGACTGCCCACGTGAGCAGTCAGGACAGGAGTCAGCAGCTCAGGTAGGGGACACTTTCTGAGGAAACTGACACCAGGGACTCCGCAGGTCATGAGGTGACGAGAACTGCTCCAGGGGCTCCAGAGAGGGCAGACAGCCCGAGGCTTCCCCGGCCGGCGGGACGGCCCTCGGTGCTGGGGTCCTAACACAGAGCCTCCCCAGGATCACAGGGGAAGTGCACACAGGTGACCATACATGTCACCCTGGCCACGAGACTCAAGAGCCCAGCCCAGCTCTATGGCATCTTCAGAGAACTCAGGCCTCCCGCACCTCGGGGCCAGGGCACCTCGGGGCTGGCCCACTTCCCACAATGACACCCAAAGCCTCCATTAAAAACGACCCCTTTTTATAAAACACTTGTCACCCCCAAGGAAGTGGGTGGCGATCTTTCAGGGAACGCGGTCTTCCGTGTCCCCCATCAGCCCTCGGCATCTCCGTAGCTAAGTGCCAGAATCACCCGTCCCTCCAGGGTCAGGTGTGGGGGCTAAGTGACCTGCCCCTGTGGGCTGCCCACCACAGAGAGGCACAAAGAGGTGGACAGGTGGTCCTCATTTCCATAGGGTGTGGCCATTAACCTAGAAAACCCACAGCGTGTCCTGACTGAGGGGCTCTGAACAGACGTAATGAAAACGAAGTCTCATGCAGCGACCAGCAGTCAGGACCCTCCTGCAGGAAAGCAGAGAGTCATGGAGACTGGACCCCAGCCCCGCAGGCCCCACTCCCTCCTGACTGAAGCTCCTGAGTTAATTTTTCTTGAAACAAGACAAAGTAATTGTCACGATCATCTAGAAGCAGGGCGACGGGAACAAGACGACTCGGGAGAAAGAACAGGAGGTTTGCAGAGAAGACTTGCCAGTCGGGGTCAGAGAGAGAAAATACTACAGACAAAAAGTGATTTTAATGGAGTAAACATTTAAGATGACAACACCACCATCAAGAGCCCCCAACATTCCCCAGGACATGCCCAGAAGTGGACGGGGGTGTCCGTGAGGCTTCTGCCTCCCTGGGGTTGGGTGCAGCAGGGGCCACGTGCTGGTGGACAGAGAGGAAGGGCAGGAGCCAGGCCTGGGCCAGCTCTACATGCAGAGGCCTCTGGGAGAGCCATGGCAGCCAGGCCCCCAGGGAGGCCCGTCAGATGCCACAGTGGACAGGGGTCAGCATTTACCCACCTGCCCAAGCTGTGTGGCCATCCCGGCCAGGCAGCCAGGCTGAGTCAGGAGGAAAGCTCAGGCCTGACCTCCATGTAGCAGGGGAAGAGGGCAGAATGGACAGTGCTTGGGGCAGCAGCGGGCGCTGTTCAGAACATAAAAGGCGGAAAGCAGGCGGGAGAGGGGCCGCTGCTGTGTCTGGACACTGAGGTGACCCTTGGGTGAAGTCTGAAGGAGGTGAGGGTTGACCCTGTGGCTCTCTGGGGACACAGGGAGGTCCAGGGAGAAGGGCCTATGAAGACCACAGGTCTGGAGGACAGCAGGGGCCAGCCTGGCTGGAGTGGGAGGGCCACGGAGCAGGACGTGCAGCACAGGAAGCAGGGGCACTGGGCGCCCCAGGGCGAGGACCTTGGCTCTCGCTCTGACCCACGTCTTAATGACGGACTGCAGACCCCAGATGGGCCGGAAGGAGCCAGTAGGAAGCTGCTGGTGTCACCCCAGAGGAGGGGGACAGGCCATGGGACTGGGCCCTGACATGTCCCAAAGGTCGCAGTGACATGTGGCCAGCTCCCTGAGAAGTGAATCTCCATGACAGCAGGGTGTGGGTGAGACTGGCCGAGCACAGTGTCAGGACCAAGGGGACAAGGACAGAGGTGGAGAAGTTCCCCTCTGGGGCCAGCAGGGAGGGGCTGGCAGGGATGGTCCAAGGCAGAGGCCATCCCTGGAGGGTGGTCCAGGTCAGGCGAGGGTGGGGCTCTGCCGAGAAGAGAGGGCTCATGCTGCATGAGGTCAGGGACACAGGACTGAAGGGAGCCATTGGTGACCTCAGTGAGGACACCCACCAGAGAGGTCTGGGACAGAACTGCACTTTAGGGGAGAGAGCAGGAGGTAGGACAGGTGACACGGAGCCCGCAGGTGCGGGTGCTCAGATGAACGCAGTGAGGGCACTGGAGTCTCTGGGCATCTCCCTCGCCCAGGAAGCGCCCACTCTGTTTCTCTGCTTCCTTGCAGGGTGGCTAGACAATGTATCTGGAAGCTTCTGACCTCGGTGCTGTCGTAAGCACCATGGAAAGGGTACAGGGCAAGGGTCCCAAGTTCCGCAGCAATGAGACTTGCAGAATGTGCCCTAGGGGTCAGTTCCCAGCAGCTGCCTGGGGAACGCACCTGACGGGAGGGGTGGCCACAGGAGGCCTGGAAGTGGGGGCTTTGGAAACCGAATGTCCCCTGCCCATCACTCTCCACCTCTCCCAGAAAGTCCTGTGCACTGCCCGGAGTGCCACCTGGCCTGAGGGTGGAGGGGTCTCTGCAGGGCTGCTGGACAGAGGTGGCCTCTGCCTGGACCACTGGCAGGCTGAGCTGGGGTTCTCAGCACACGCAGGCCACAGAGACCTGAGGGAGTCAGCGCAGGAGCTGGCCAGGCCCAGGAGGGTCAGGAGGGGCTGTCCTGCTTCGAATGTCCCTGTTCGGGTCCTTCAGCCCACGTGGGGTTAGGGGGCTGATCTCAGAGCTCCTTCGTGTCCTGTGCATTTCTGCAGCCTCAAACTGCCCAGTTGGAAAGAGGACACAGGGTCACTTTTGCTCTTGCCAGAGATGGGACAGTCAGTGTAGTGGTGCCCCTTTGGCACCCCCTCCTCCACCAAAGAGTCATAATTAAGCTACTCCAGAGACCCTCACCATAATTGTTTTTATTAACAGAATATCAGCAAAAATGTCTGCAAAGAGCTCACTGTGGTCTGACACTTCCTGTTTTCTCTAAGGTCTAAGTTCTCTGTCTTGCAAAAGCTGGATTTGCCCACAACCTTGATGAGGCACAAGAATTGTCACTTCTGCTCCTGTGGTCAAGACTTGTGGGACCTCTGTCTAGCCTAAAAATATGGGACAAAGAGTGATCATTGGGCTGGGCTGTGGCTCAGCGGTAGAGCGCGCACCTAGCATGTGCAGGGCTCTGGGTTCGATCCTCAGCACCGCATAAAAGCGAATAAACAAAATAAAGATATTTGTCCATCTACAGCTAAAAAAAAAAAGAGTCCTCCTTACTTACCCAATGACATGTGCCACCCGCGCTGTGGAGACTGAGGAATTTCCAGACTCAAGCTCCGGAGACTTTTTAGGGAGAGCCGCTCTCCACCTGCTTCCTGCTAGTCCTCGGTGTCCACCCTGTAGGACAGATGGTCCCACATCAGCAGAGGGCTGCGAGCAGGAAGGGGCGAGCCGGAGGGGGCCAGGTGGTCCTCCCGAGACCAGGGCTCTATTCTTGTCCACTGAGGCCCCAGCGCAGGCCCTGCCCACAGTCCTGCCTGCTCGGGCAGCCAAGGGGGCTGGCCTGAGGGTGACAGGATGAAGGGGGCGAGTGGGGGACGGGGGCTGACCTGAGGGTGACAGGATGAAGGGGGCGAGTGGGGGACGGGGGCTGGCCTGAGGGTGACAGGATGAAGGGGGCGAGTGGGGGACGGGGGGCTGGCCTGAGGGTGACAGGATGAAGGGGGCGAGTGGGGGACGGGGGCTGACCTGAGGGTGACAGGATGAAGGGGGCGAGTGGGGGACGGGGGCTGACCTGAGGGTGACAGGATGAAGGGGGCGAGTGGGGGACGGGGGCGACCTGAGGGTGACAGGATGAAGGGGGCGAGTGGGGGACAGGGGCTGCCTGAGGGTGACAGGATGAAGGGGGCGAGGGGGGACGGGGGCTGACCTGAGGGTGACAGGATGAAGGGGGCGAGTGGGGGACGGGGGCTGGCCTGAGGGTGACAGGATGAAGGGGGCGAGTGGGGGACGGGGGCTGACCTGAGGGTGACAGGATGAAGGGGGCGAGTGGGGGACAGGGCTGACCTGAGGGTGACAGGATGAAGGGGGCGAGTGGGGGACGGGGGCTGACCTGAGGGTGACAGGATGAAGGGGGCGAGTGGGGGACGGGGGCTGACCTGAGGGTGACAGGATGAAGGGGCGAGTGGGGGACAGGGGGCTGGACTGAGGGTGACAGGATGAAGGGGGCGAGTGGGGGACAGGGGCTGGCCTGAGGGTGACAGGATGAAGGGGGCGTGTGGGGGACGGGGGCTGACCTGAGGGTGACAGGATGAAGGGGGCGAGTGGGGGACGGGGGCTGACCTGAGGGTGACAGGATGAAGGGGGCGAGTGGGGGACGGGGGCTGGCCTGAGGGTGACAGGATGAAGGGGGCGAGTGGGGGACGGGGGCTGACCTGAGGGTGACAGGATGAAGGGGGCGAGTGGGGGACGGGGGCTGACCTGAGGGTGACAGGATGAAGGGGGCGAGTGGGGGACGGGGGCTGACCTGAGGGTGACAGGATGAAGGGGGCGAGTGGGGGACGGGGGCTGACCTGAGGGTGACAGGATGAAGGGGACGAGTGGGGGACGGGGGCTGGCCTGAGGGTGACAGGATGAAGGGGGCGAGTGGGGACAGGGCTGGCCTGAGGGTGACAGGATGAAGGGGGCGAGTGGGGGACGGGGCTGACCTGAGGGTGACAGGATGAAGGGGACGAGAGGGGACGGGGGCTGACCTGAGGGTGACAGGATGAAGGGGGCGAGTGGGGACGGGGGCTGACCTGAGGGTGACAGGATGAAGGGGGCGAGTGGGGACAGGGCTGGCCTGAGGGTGACAGGATGAAGGGGGCGAGTGGGGACGGGCTGACCTGAGGGTGACAGGATGAAGGGGGTGAGTGGGGGACGGGGGCTGACCTGAGGGTGACAGGATGAAGGGGGCGAGTGGGGGACAGGGCTGGCCTGAGGGTGACAGGATGAAGGGGGCGAGTGGGGGACGGGGGCTGACCTGAGGGTGACAGGATGAAGGGGGCGAGTGGGGGACAGGGCTGGCCTGAGGGTGACAGGATGAAGGGGGCGAGTGGGGGACAGGGGCTGGCCTGAGGGTGACAGGATGAAGGGGGCGTGTGGGGGACGGAGGCTGACCTGAGGGTGACAGGATGAAGGGGACGAGTGGGGGACGGGGCTGACCTGAGGGTGACAGGATGAAGGGGGCGAGTGGGGGACAGGGGCTGACCTGAGGGTGACAGGATGAAGGGGGCGAGTGGGGGACAGGGCTGGCCTGAGGGTGACAGGATGAAAGGGGCGAGTGGGGGACGGGGCTGACCCTGAGGGTGACAGGATGAAGGGGGCGAGTGGGGGACGGGGGCTGACCTGAGGGTGACAGGATGAAGGGGGCGAGTGGGGGACGGGGGCTGACCTGAGGGTGACAGGATGAAGGGGGCGAGTGGGGGACGGGGGCTGACCTGAGGGTGACAGGATGAAGGGGACGAGTGGGGGACGGGGGCTGGCCTGAGGGTGACAGGATGAAGGGGGCGAGTGGGGGACAGGGCTGGCCTGAGGGTGACAGGATGAAGGGGGCGAGTGGGGGACGGGGGCTGACCTGAGGGTGACAGGATGAAGGGGGCGAGTGGGGGACGGGGGCTGACCTGAGGGTGACAGGATGAAGGGGGCGAGTGGGGGACAGGGGCTGACCTGAGGGTGACAGGATGAAGGGGGCGAGTGGGGGACGGGGCTGACCTGAGGGTGACAGGATGAAGGGGGCGAGTGGGGACGGGGCTGACCTGAGGGTGACAGGATGAAGGGGGCGAGTGGGGGACGGGGGCTGACCTGAGGGTGACAGGATGAAGGGGGCGAGTGGGGGACGGGGGCTGACCTGAGGGTGACAGGATGAAGGGGGCGAGTGGGGGACGGGGGCTGCCTGAGGGTGACAGGATGAAGGGGGCGAGTGGGGGACGGGGGCTGGCCTGAGGGTGACAGGATGAAGGGGGCGTGTGGGGGGACGGGGGCTGACCTGAGGGTGACAGGATGAAGGGGGCGAGTGTGGGGGACGGGGGCTGGCCTGAGGGTGACAGGATGAAGGGGGCGAGTGGGGGACGGGGGCTGGCCTGAGGGTGACAGGATGAAGGGGGCGAGTGGGGGACGGGGGCTGGCCTGAGGGTGACAGGATGAAGGGGGCGAGTGGGGGACGGGGGCTGGCCTGAGGGTGACAGGATGAAGGGGGCGAGTGGGGGACGGGGGCTGACCTGAGGGTGACAGGATGAAGGGGGCGAGTGGGGGACGGGGGCTGGCCTGAGGGTGACAGGATGAAGGGGGCGAGTGGGGGACAGGGCTGACCTGAGGGTGACAGGATGAAGGGGGCGAGTGGGGGACGGGGGCTGACCTGAGGGTGACAGGATGAAGGGGGCGAGTGGGGGACGGGGGCTGACCTGAGGGTGACAGGATGAAGGGGGCGAGTGGGGGACGGGGGCTGACCTGAGGGTGACAGGATGAAGGGGGCGAGTGGGGGACGGGGGCTGGCCTGAGGGTGACAGGATGAAGGGGGCGAGTGGGGGACGGGGGCTGACCTGAGGGTGACAGGATGAAGGGGGCGAGTGGGGGACGGGGGCTGACCTGAGGGTGACAGGATGAAGGGGGCGAGTGGGGGACGGGGGCTGACCTGAGGCTGACAGGATGAAGGGGGCGAGTGGGGGACGGGGGCTGACCTGAGGGTGACAGGATGAAGGGGACGAGTGGGGGACGGGGGCTGGCCTGAGGGTGACAGGATGAAGGGGGCGAGTGGGGGACGGGGCTGGCCTGAGGGTGACAGGATGAAGGGGGCGAGTGGGGGACGGGGCTGACCTGAGGGTGACAGGATGAAGGGGACGAGAGGGGGAC